>NW_028123170.1:0-249357 GCF_965194805.1 Balaenoptera borealis
GGAGCCCTGTCACTGACTGCAGCGTGGCATGTAACCACTTCTCCCCCTAACAGGCACTCTGGATTCTTTGGCTGGATTTTGGCCTTGGGAGCGCCACTGATAGGCTCAGAGGCTTTCTGTTTGTTCTTCCTGGGTTGATCAGAGGGAACCTTTATGACACTTGGCTTTTCCTGCACCTGATTCACCTTAATGGCTCTGGTGTCTTTAGCTTTGATCCCGTTGGGACCTTGGGATTGATCAAGATCTTTCAAAGGATTAAAGAGCTGGGGAAGGTGAATATCCTCCGCCAGTGTAGTAATGTCTGCAAGACCACTGCTAGGTTCAATCCCATTTTCAAGTGTCCCTAGGTCCTGACGACTCCGGCTGTTCTCTCCCAGATCAGCATTTTCAGAACCAGGCTGCTCCTCTTGGCTGAGGGGATCGGTGCAGGCCAGCGGCTGGTGAATATCAGGGATTCCTAAAGGGAGTAGTGGAGGATCTTGGTTCTCTGTTGGGATCTGGTAGGCATCCAGAGGCTTTGAAAGCTTGGTTTTGATATCATCCACGTGCTTACTCTCTATTTGTCCCTGGCTTGGAGCTGGAGGCAGGGCCAGGAGACGCCTGGCACTCTGGACTGGAGCTGTCACTGAAATGTCCCCAAGTTCAGATGGTGGGTTACTCTCAAGTATGTGGCTGTTTCTGCTACTGCAGGACTTGGGGAGTTCTTGACTTTGTGTCACACAAAACGTCTGGCTTGGAGGTTGCAATCCCAGGGAATTTTTCATCACCAGGGGGGAGGTCTCCATCCCTACAAAGGGATCAAGGGAGAAGTCAGTCCCTGGTAAGTGAGATGCTCCCCCTAAACACCAACACAGCAGTCGTGTACCTTTCAAGGGGTTCAGGGGCAAGATGGGCAAGGCATTTCTACTAACTCTTCTTAAGGATCATGGACAGTGCCCTATGCTACGAGGTAAGCGGTGACTGTTGTAATTCTTACTGGTGAGCCTTTCCTGTCGCTGATTCTCGGCTCGCTTTGTATTTCATAGGACTGTTATAAGTCCAATACAAAATGAGTCTTATTTTTAAAAACCTGAAATGTTTTACAAAGCCTAGCATTCTCATATAGGGTCCTTTCCATTCTCCCCACTTTCCCGAGAGGCCAAGAACACGTCACACCATGAACTAGGAGAGGGGGTAGAGCCCTTGCTGATGAAATACATCAACAAAGACAGAGTCTTAGCCTGCTTGCTCTCTGGACAGGATCTCGGACCACAAGGTCTTCAATCCTGGTATAAATGAAGGAAGTGAGGACAGTTCAACTGGCACTCTCATAACAAGAGTTCTGAAACACCTTCCGAAGAGACTATAGCAGTAGATGAGGGAAGGGAGTGCTACAGTGTGGCAGTACAGGGGGAACGATCGGCTACAGCAGTGAAAAGTGTGGTACCGATTGGTGTGCTCTCGGGGTTCTTGTACATGTAGCATAGATGACCTCTACAGTGGCCCTCCCACCTTCCCACCTGCATTAGGTGTTCTTTTTTTTGTAATTTATGTTTATGTATTTATTTACTGTTTGAACTTATTTATTCTACGTATTTATTTTTTTGGCTGCACTGGGTCTCTCATTGCTGTGCACGGGCTTTCTCTAGTTGGCGGCTAGCGGGGGCTACTCTCGGTTGCGGTGTGCGGGCTTCTCATCGCGGTGGCTTCTCTTTGTTGCGGAGCATGGGCTGTAGGCACGTGGGCTTCGGTAGTTGAGGCTCACGGGCTCTAGAATGCAGGCTCCGTCGTTGTGGCACATGCGCTTAGTTGCTGCACGGCATGTGGGATCTTCGCAGACCAGGGCTCGAACCCGTGTCCCCCGCATTGCATTGGCAGGCGGATTCTTAACCACGGCGCCACCAGGGAAGCCCTAGGTGTTCTCATAGAGAGTCTAAAAACAGAGGGCACTGAGCGAAGGTAGTGGTTATTAAAGGCTCAGGATCTAAATTCTACCTGCCTCTACACCCCTTCCCAGCTGTCGATTTGACCCCATTTTTGAGTGCCGACCTCATTCTTCAACTTTCTCTGGCGTTTGTTATACTCACCTTGAAAACTTGTTTCTGTGATGCGTTGAGCAGACACAGGGTGGCAGACTGCAGAGGTGGAAGCTGGTGGTCGGATATTTGTGGGCTGAATCTCCTTCAGTCCCATTCCCATTTCTGGTTGCCCAGAGGCCCGACTTCCTGTGTATGACGCCGAGCCGTAGGATTGCGGGCAGGAGCCAAGTTCTCCATACAGTAAAGACCCCAGTGTGCCTTGGTTATAGTAATATACCTGGCTTCCTTCCTGGCAGGGAAGTGGCAGGCGGCTCTGCCCCTGATTTGGAATCTGAGATGGTGTTCCCTGAGCAAGGCTGGCAGAAAGCGATGGATGTAGAGGGACCATGTTCTTGGCGTCTGAAGTTTTATCATACTGGGCTGCCAGAAACATGGAGGAGGCAGCTGTGTGGCGGTCAGTGAGTGCCAGAGTAAAGTCTCCGAGTGAAGAAGAATTCTTTTCAGTGCTTGCTGTGATGTCCCACTCAAGAACACCTGGATAGGAAGCAGCTGAAGTGGAGATCTGGCTGTGGTCAGTAACTCCAGATAACATAGTCGTGCTAGAATGTTGGTAAAGGTAGGCACTACCCATGAGTGTCTGGAAAGGGGTACCGGTAGCCGATGCCGAACTGACGGCAGGGGCAGAGACTCTGGAGAAGTTGCAGACACTTCGTGTTAGGGAAGTTGCATTGCTCACCACAGGAGGAGAATGCTGCAGAGAATTTAGAGTTCCAAGTAGAGATGGATGTTGGAAATTTTCTGTAAGAACAAGAGGGTCATGAAAAACTCAGGGAGGTTGAGAAATTCTCACTACGTTTGAGGAACGGCATCATCTGAAGGTTCTTGCTATCAGGACACCTCTACTATCACTACTTCCTGAGAAACCCAAAATCAGACAGTTAATGATGGCTGTAAGGACTGAGCAGTTTTCCACTCTTCTCTATTAACTGCCTGTGCTCCCATCTTGGGCACAGACGGGCAGAAGAGCCAAGTGGTGTGGTTCAGAGATTGTTCTCTAGGCTGGAAGCAACCTTCTCCCTGCCCTGTCTTTCCCTTCAGCCTGCACTCGTATTGACTTCTATGCTATTTCCTAGACTGGAAGCATTTTAGAACTAGGAGGCCCTTAGAGAACTTCGATGTTCTCAGTCTCATTTCGTGAGTAAGGAAACTGAGGCTCAGAGAGGTCGGGTTGACTTGTTCAAGTTCTCTCATTATGTTAGTATCATTACCAGGTTTCAGAACCTAAGTATCCTGACTTCCTTGCCAGGACTCCACTCTGAGCATGATACTGCCAGAAAGCAGGAGAAATAGAACTTATAATATAGGCATTTTTTTTGTCCATTAGAAAACAGTACGGCTATTACCATTGTCGTCTTCAGTGTCTCCCTTTGCTTGTGCAGTTCCCACGCTATTACCTAGAGGTGACGTACAGCTCAGTCCAACTGGTGAATTGAAAGAGTCATTTTTGCCCTCTTCAAGCCCGGTTTCTCATCCTACCTCAAAATGATTACCCGAAAGTGGATTTCTTAAGTGCTTTTGGAAAGGGAAAAGTTATCTGATTACTTCAGATTCCTCACCTATAAAGTGGTTATAACACCACCACCAATAATAATAGCAGTAATAATTAATAGATGAATAAGCTGATCTATTGCGTATGATTTATATGGAGGAAGATACAATAAGTTCTAGAAAGACAAAGAAAAATCATGACAAGCATATTACGTTAACGAAAAAGAAATCCATAGATATTAATGAAAACTGGGGTATGTGGCAAGTATCGAAGCCTAATGAATTTACTAACAAATGGCATTCTGTACCATCCATGCAATATTATGAAAGTGAATTTTGCCCACTCTATTTTAGTGAATACTATTAACCAGAAGACACGATGGAGGTGATAGAGGTGAATGAATTCCTAGCCAATGCATACAGACAGAGAAGGTATGTCAGTAAAAAATGCATAACAAGCAACAGAATGCAATAAATGTGCATGTATAGGTAGCCACAACACATATAGACAAGTATTTCAATGAAAACCGGTACGAAGCAGACAGCAAAATAATAAGTGTAAAAGAGTTTCATTATTGTGCTCCTTCATATTTTTACCCAGCAAGTAAGAGGTATTAAGCCTAGGAGAAATATATATTTCAATGAATATAGCTTATATAATAAGCAGAAAGGAAGCTTAAAATGTATCAGGAAGGTTTTTGGATTTATCCTAGAACTTAGATTAGAATCATCTTCAGCATCCAAGAAGATGGCATCCCAAAACCTCAAAAAACCATCATGCCTAGAATCCAATTAAAAAAGATTTTCAAATGTAAGAAAATCCACAGGACTCCACAATATGGTTTTCGATAAACGTGGATGTTTGTTTGTTTTGTTTCTTTGGCCGCGCCGCGTGGCCCTGGCCGTGAAAGCACCGAGTCCTAAGCACTGGACCGCCAGGGAATTCCCTAAGTGGGGGGGGGAATTAGAGATGTGGGGCTTGACTTTTTCTTCTTCTTCTTCGGTAGCTAAGCTCTACAAGCGAACGATGGCTGTTGATCAATGTGCTCTCTGTGTTAGGAAGGAAATAACTGTAAAAATGAAAAGCAGCCTTGCCTTAGAACCTACATATCACACCAAGGAAAATAGTCCTTCTGATTCAATTTAGAAGATATCACTTAAAATGTTGAATTGGTGAAATGTCTACCTAGTTTAAAAATTAGAAAGAATAAAACACTGAAAAGCAGCCCCCTAGATAACCACTGTGGTTGCTTGTTTATAGGAGGCATCATTTCTAAAACGTATTTCTAAAATGTTTATATTCAAAACTGTCAAGTGGCCAACTGTATTCAGAGAGGCAATAAAAGAAAGAAAACGGAGTATGACTTTTCTGATAAGCTGCCTTTCCCGGTGATCCCCTGTTCTGGCCTTACTTTCCTTCTTAAGTCTGTTAATGTAAGGGTTTGCTACCATCAACTTGGTTTTGCCCTGCTCTGAGCAGGTTTCCCTCTGTGCTGTTTCTGCTTTAATTGAAAATCTTTGGTTCCCATCAGCATTCCATTGCAAACTCCGTTTTTCTTGAGAGCTCCTCTATGCTTTCCCTCTTCATTCTTACATTTTCTCCCATCTCTTGGTGCCTGTTGGCCTGTGCTAATGAAAACCGTCCTAAACTTCCTTACGCTCGACTCTGTGCCTCCCTGTAGAGCCCAGTACTCTCCATCCTCTCTCCCTATTCTCTCTTTTCAACTAGTCGAAATCCTAGTGGAGGGAGACCATTAGAGATGAAACATCTTGGTATATATTGCTAGTTTTCTATGTCCCCTGGCTTTTCTGTGTTTCTGTTGAAACACTCTTGAGAAGTGTCTGATTTCGTTTTCTACATGGGTACCCTTTAAGGCTCAATACTGGAAAAGAAGGGGATCAGAGTGATCAACCCAATGTGGTATCCTAACGTAACAGTTAAGGAAAGCAACAGGCTTTGTGAGACAGCCAGTGATTTGTCCAAAGTCACACAGATAGTAAACGTCAAAGTCAAAAGTGAAATTAGGTCTCCAGACTTGTAGTTCAATACTTTCCCTCATTATTCCATGCTATTTTGAATCTCCTACTCAATTTAGGGGCAAAAGAAATCGAACGCAAAACTTTCCAAAGTTTCTTTTCTTACCTGACATGGTCAGAGAAGAGGAAGCATCCACTGCAGGTACAAGGGATGAGGAGACAACACTAGAGGATGTCTGAGTGGCTGCAGCTGAACGGCGCACGTGTCCAGTACAGAGGTCACTGGTTACTGGTCCAAACAGCTCCACGGAAACCCCAAGGCTCTACCAAGTGGTAGTAGGTTTGGGAGGAGAGTGATGTCACAAAGCAGGCAGTTGAAAGGTATGAGAGAGCCAATAGGGAGGTCCGATCCCCAACAGGAAGGCGGGCTTGGGTGAAGAGAGTGTAGGAGAGCTAAAACAACACCTGAGTTTCTGAGCTTTGGGGAGGAGGAAATCCTAGAAGACAGATTTACCTCCCCCAGGCTCTTCCATTAGGGAAATCATTGCCACATTTCTTACAGACGTTCATTAATACACTGAACTAAGAGTTACTTATATTCTACAGAGTATTCTATTTTATGTATCATATACTTAGAGCTATATAGATCTTCTTTAATTAATAATCCTTAGGAAGGAAAGAGCCATCTAGTTTGAACTATTACAGTTGTTCTGAAATCAGATGTGTCTAATGAGTGAACTGATAGCAGCTTTTAAGGAGCCAAAGTAGGGATTAAGAAGCTCTCTTTGTAACTTGGTTCAAGAGTAGGGTGAAGTTTCTTGAGTGTACCTTGTGGAGAATGTTGTGGTCCAAGGCTCTTCTCTTTTAGTTTCTTCTCCTTGACTCCTACCTTCCTTGGGCTGGGCTAGGCTGGGGGCCAGGTTGGACTTGCGACTTAACGTTTCTCTTCCGCTTTCTCTTTTTTTTTTTTCTTCCATTATGGGCATTGCTTCGAGGACAAGCCTTGATCTTGCATTGGACGTTACTTCCTGTCACCTTCCAGCAGCAGGAGTCTTCTTTTCAGTGCTTGATGCTTCACGAAATAGACTCTGCCCGTTGGCAGCAAATACCAGAGAGCTAGGAGACAGAGCTGGTTGCAGACCTTTCCTCTTCCAGCCTTTGGTTGCAATTGTTTGGCCCATAATTTGCTAGCTCTAGTTCCTTGGGCCACACAGGTATCCTGCCATCTCCAGCTCTTGTTATATGTGAGAGACATTCTGAACACTGTCCCTTTTTCTTTGCACAGAAGTATATACAGTGTGGCAGTTACTGTAATCTCCTCCGCCTTGCAAACAGCCACTCTAGAATCTTGGACCTCTAGGACTCTCTGTCTTGCATGCTTGGGGGCAAGGCCAAGCAAAATGAAGAGGAGAATAATTAGAGAAAGAGGAGGACGTTGGTGGAGAATTGGGAGCAGGTAAGGTGAAAGGGCACAGGAGAAAAGAGATGCATGTAGACTTTTTGGTTTCTGTGGGAAACAGGTTGACACACTTGGGCCTCATTTGGTATTAACAGAACAGAGAGTTAAAGATCTAAGTAGCTAGATAGTGTGCAGCAACTGCCATGAAGTCTGTACACTGAAGAGAAGAGTCTCACATCTAGTTTTCATTTTGTTTTATGTCATAGTACCTTATTTATAGCATTCACTGGTGTGTTTGTAGAATACAGATGTTTTCAAATGCTCTGGTTTTGTCTACATGGTTATCTCCTTGTCCTGTTTGTAAGGAATCCAACATTGTAAGACATATTGCATGTTTTTCTCTTGACGATTGTTGACCTTGAAGCGTCATGAACTAACTTGAGCTGTTGGATTCTGTGGAGAAACGTTCAAAAGGGTCTGTGAAAAAGGCACTGTGGTGAGTCGCATTATGCACCCGAGCGTAAGGAGCAAGATATCTGCCACCAGCCCAGCTTGGCCTGGATTGCCTCTGTTTTAGTTCCCCTGGTTAGTGCTTTTCTCCCTAACCACTCTTGTGACTGTGATAATGTGAGTAAGGGCGGAGTTGCTAATGATCTATGTGTGAGGTAAGCTGGTTTGAGGGAGGAAATCTATGGACCTAGTCATTTTCCTTGGTGGTAAGCTTTCAGGGGTGCAGAGATGGATCTTCCTGGGGCCTTTTCTGGTCCCAGGAAGATATCGCATAGATGGGACCTCCCAAGACACACATTGAATCTTTAGGCCTGTTTTTCCTATTATGAGGTACGAGTTTCTTCACTGATGGGGATGATGCTTATCTGAGAAGAAATTGTGAAAGGTGGTGTAGTGTAGAGGTGTGGCTTAAGCTTTTAAGTTTTCCTCCAGGTTTTTCCCCTAAGCTTCCTACTTCGGACGGCCTACTTACATGATACTAGTAGGTGATGTCCGGCTAACAACTTCCTAAATATACCTGCAAGCCAGATCAGTGTCTCTTTTCTCTGTATTCCCATGGAAATCAAGAGTCCCGCCGAATTTTCCATCGAAACAGTTGATTTGTGTTGTCTCTAGGAATTCTAAAGGGCGTACCGTTGCTTCCTAACCGGTGTCATTTGGGAGATCCGCCTCTGTACGTTCAAATGATTAATTTTGAGACTTTGCTCATGTGTGCAGTAAACCCTTGAATTCCCTAAGACCTTCCTTTCCTCCATCTCCTACCCCATTAAGCCCGCTTCAGTTCATCTCCTGAATTTCTTTGGAATCTGTCAGCCAGCTCTTCCTCAACTTCCTAATACTGAACTTGCCTGTCTGTTGCGATTAGGTCCTAACTAGTGTCCATATATCTTGTTTCCTTCCAATCCACTCTTCACACAAGAAACCTTCAAAGCAAGTTGGAACGTTGCTCATAAACATCGCTCACAAACATTGTTTTGAGAATAGAAAACACACTGTTGGCCTTTAAGACTCTGCGTGGTCTAGAATCCTCTCTGCTTCTCTAGCCCCATCTTGTGCCACTTTTGCCCTCACTTTCTATGCTTCAGATACACTGAATTAACCTTAGTTCTCACTCATCTGACAGAAGTCAGTTCAGATACTATTTTTCACTGTGATTCCTAGCATTAAGGAATTTGATTATCAGGTTTTGTATGAGGACTATTTCATCAGGGGTACAGAAGTTCTGGCCATCTCTGGTTTTGGATATCCCTTATTTGTTGAGACCTTTGCGTTGTTTGGTTGCCTTTTGTCTGTTTTCCAGATGGGAAAACAGGAACAAGGGAAGTATAGGTTATTACTAGGTGGGGTTGAACAAGTGGAGCAGCAAACTGCAAAGCAGAAAGAAGAGGGACGTACTATAGAGGGATATGACTTCCATTCTCAAGGCGCCTGCATCCTGTGCAGGGAGACAGCCTAACATAAAATGTGCCTAACAACAAATATATTGACTTCTTACTAAAAATCTCCAGTTCATAGAACCGAGGGGTTTGTACCTTCTCCTTTAAAAGTGATAGTCCTGGGACTTCCCCGGTGGTCCCGTGGTGAAGACTCTGCGCTTCCAATGCAGCAGGCGTGGGTTCAATCCCTGGTTGGGGAGCTAAGATCCCACATGCTGCGCAGCCAAAGAAATTTTTGTCGAACGTTATACTCCTGTATTGTTGGCTTTAGTGGTTTAGATTTTGTTGTACTGTTAAGAAGATTTCAGTTTATTTACCGGGAACAAACAACACATAATGTAAAAATAGTTTCCCAGAAACGATTTCCATCATTCTCTTCCTCCCTTTCTCCCGCAGACTGGTGTTTCACCTTGACAAGTTCTCTGTCATTCCATAGGAAAGCTGTCTGGCTTGGAGGTTGCAATCCCAGGGAATTTTTCATCAGCGGGGAAGTCTCCATCACTACAGAGGAATCAAGGGAGAAGTCAGTCCCTGGTAAGTGAGATGCTCCCCCTAAACACCAACACAGCAGTCGTGTACCTTTCAAGGGGTTCAGGGGCAAGATGGGCAAGGCATTTCTACTAACTCTTCTTAAGGATCACGGACAGTGCCCTATGCTACGAGGTAAGCGGTGACTGCTGTAGTTCTTACTGGTGATCCTTTCCTGTCACTGATTCTCGGCCTTCTTTGTATTTCATAGGACTGTTGTCAGTCCAATACAAAATGAGTCTTATTTTTAAAAACCTGAAATGTTTTACAGAGCCTAGCATTCTCATATAGGGTCCTTTCCATTCTCCCCACTTTCCCGAGAGGCCAAGAACACTTCACACCATGAACTAGGAGAGGGGGTAGAGCCCTTTCTGATGAAATACATCAACAAAGACAGAGCCTTAGCCTGCTTGCTCTCTGGACAGGATCTCGGACCACAAGGTCTTCAATCCTGGTATAAATGAAGGAAGTGAGGACAGTTCAACTGGCACTCTGATAACAAGAGTTCGGAAACACCTTCCAAAGAGACTATAGCAGTAGATGAGGGAAGGGAGTGCTACAGTGTGGCAGTACAGGGGGAATGATCGGCTACAGCAGTGAAAAGTGTGGTACCGATTGGTGTGCTCTCGGGGTTCTTGTACATGTAGCATAGATGACCTCTACAGTGGCCCTCCCACCTTCCCACCTGCATTAGGTGTTCTTTTTTTTTGTAATTTATGTTTATGTATTTATTTACTGTTTGAACTTATTTATTCTACGTATTTATGTTTTTGGCTGCACTGGGTCTCTCATTGCTGTGCACGGGCTTTCTCTAGTTGGCGGCTAGCGGGGGCTACTCTCGGTTGCGGTGTGCGGGCATCTCATCGCGGTGGCTTCTCTTGTTGCGGAGCATGGGCTGTAGGCACGTGGGCTTCGGTAGTTGAGGCTCACGGGCTCTAGAATGCAGGCTCCGTCGTTGTGGCACATGCGCTTAGTTGCTGCACGGCATGTGGGATCTTCGCAGACCAGGGCTCGAACCCGTGTCCCCCGCATTGCATTGGCAGGCGGATTCTTAACCACGGCGCCACCAGGGAAGCCCTAGGTGTTCTCATAGAGAGTCTAAAAACAGAGGGCACTGAGCGAAGGTAGTGGTTATTAAAGGCTCAGGATCTAAATTCTACCTGCCTCTACACCCCTTCCCAGCTGTCGATTTGACCCCATTTTTGAGTGCCGACCTCATTCTTCAACTTTCTCTGGCGTTTGTTATACTCACCTTGAAAACTTGTTTCTGTGATGCGTTGAGCAGACACAGGGTGGCAGACTGCAGAGGTGGAAGCTGGTGGTCGGATATTTGTGGGCTGAATCTCCTTCGGTCCCATTCCCATTTCTGGTTGCCCAGAGGCCCGACTTCCTGTGTATGACGCCGAGCCGTAGGATTGCGGGCAGGAGCCAAGTTCTCCATACAGTAAAGACTCCAGTGTGCCTTGGTTATAGTAATATACCTGGCTTCCTTCCTGGCAGGGAAGTGGCAGGCGGCTCTGCCCCTGATTTGGAATCTGAGATGGTGTTCCCTGAGCAAGGCTGGCAGAAAGCGATGGATGTAGAGGGACCATGTTCTTGGCGTCTGAAGTTTTATCATACTGGGCTGCCAGAAACATGGAGGAGGCAGCTGTGTGGCGGTCAGTGAGTGCCAGAGTAAAGTCTCCGAGTGAAGAAGAATTCTTTTCAGTGCTTGCTGTGATGTCCCACTCAAGAACACCTGGATAGGAAGCAGCTGAAGTGGAGATCTGGCTGTGGTCAGTAACTCCAGATAACATAGTCGTGCTAGAATGTTGGTAAAGGTAGGCACTACCCATGAGTGTCTGGAAAGGGGTACCGGTAGCCGATGCCGAACTGACGGCAGGGGCAGAGACTCTGGAGAAGTTGCAGACACTTCGTGTTAGGGAAGTTGCATTGCTCACCACAGGAGGAGAATGCTGCAGAGAATTTAGAGTTCCAAGTAGAGATGGATGTTGGAAATTTTCTGTAAGAACAAGAGGGTCATGAAAAACTCAGGGAGGTTGAGAAATTCTCACTACGTTTGAGGAACGGCATCATCTGAAGGTTCTTGCTATCAGGACACCTCTACTATCACTACTTCCTGAGAAACCCAAAATCAGACAGTTAATGATGGCTGTAAGGACTGAGCAGTTTTCCACTCTTCTCTATTAACTGCCTGTGCTCCCATCTTGGGCACAGACGGGCAGAAGAGCCAAGTGGTGTGGTTCAGAGATTGTTCTCTAGGCTGGAAGCAACCTTCTCCCTGCCCTGTCTTTCCCTTCAGCCTGCACTCGTATTGACTTCTATGCTATTTCCTAGACTGGAAGCATTTTAGAACTAGGAGGCCCTTAGAGAACTTCGATGTTCTCAGTCTCATTTCGTGAGTAAGGAAACTGAGGCTCAGAGAGGTCGGGTTGACTTGTTCAAGTTCTCTCATTATGTTAGTATCATTACCAGGTTTCAGAACCTAAGTATCCTGACTTCCTTGCCAGGACTCCACTCTGAGCATGATACTGCCAGAAAGCAGGAGAAATAGAACTTATAATATAGGCATTTTTTTTGTCCATTAGAAAACAGTACGGCTATTACCATGGTCGTCTTCGGTGTCTCCCTTTGCTTGTGCAGTTCCCACGCTATTACCTAGAGGTGACGTACAGCTCAGTCCAACTGGTGAATTGAAAGAGTCATTTTTGCCCTCTTCAAGCCTGGTTTCTCATCCTACCTCAAAATGATTACCCGAAAGTGGATTTCTTAAGTGCTTTTGGAAAGGGAAAAGTTATCTGATTACTTCAGATTCCTCACCTATAAAGTGGTTATAACACCACCACCAATAATAATAGCAGTAATAATTAATAGATGAATAAGCTGATCTATTGCGTATGATTTATATGGAGGAAGATACAATAAGTTCTAGAAAGACAAAGAAAAATCATGACAAGCATATTACGTTAACGAAAAAGAAATCCATAGATATTAATGAAAACTGAGGTATGTGGCAAGTATCGAAGCCTAATGAATTTACTAACAAATGGCATTCTGTACTATCCATGCAATATTATGAAAGTGAATTTTGCCCACTCTATTTTAGTGAATACTATTAACCAGAAGACACGATGGAGGTGATAGAGGTGAATGAATTCCTAGCCAATGCATACAGACAGAGAAGGTATGTCAGTAAAAAATGCATAACAAGCAACAGAATGCAATAAATGTGCATGTATAGGTAGCCACAACACATATAGACAAGTATTTCAATGAAAACCGGTACGAAGCAGACAGCAAAATAATAAGTGTAAAAGAGTTTCATTATTGTGCTCCTTCATATTTTTACCCAGCAAGTAAGAGGTATTAAGCCTAGGAGAAATATATATTTCAATGAATATAGCTTATATAATAAGCAGAAAGGAAGCTTAAAATGTATCAGGAAGGTTTTTGGATTTATCCTAGAACTTAGATTAGAATCATCTTCAGCATCCAAGAAGATGGCATCCCAAAACCTCAAAAAACCATCATGCCTAGAATCCAATTAAAAAAGATTTTCAAATGTAAGAAAATCCACAGGACTCCACAATATGGTTTTCGATAAACGTGGATGTTTGTTTGTTTTGTTTCTTTGGCCGCGCCGCGTGGCCCTGGCCGTGAAAGCACCGAGTCCTAAGCACTGGACCGCCAGGGAATTCCCTAAGTGGGGGGGGGAATTAGAGATGTGGGGCTTGACTTTTTCTTCTTCTTCTTCGGTAGCTAAGCTCTACAAGCGAACGATGGCTGTTGATCAATGTGCTCTCTGTGTTAGGAAGGAAATAACTGTAAAAATGAAAAGCAGCCTTGCCTTAGAACCTACATATCACACCAAGGAAAATAGTCCTTCTGATTCAATTTAGAAGATATCACTTAAAATGTTGAATTGGTGAAATGTCTACCTAGTTTAAAAATTAGAAAGAATAAAACACTGAAAAGCAGCCCCCTAGATAACCACTGTGGTTGCTTGTTTATAGGAGGCATCATTTCTAAAACGTATTTCTAAAATGTTTATATTCAAAACTGTCAAGTGGCCAACTGTATTCAGAGAGGCAATAAAAGAAAGAAAACGGAGTATGACTTTTCTGATAAGCTGCCTTTCCTGGTGATCCCCTGTTCTGGCCTTACTTTCCTTCTTAGTCTGTTAATGTAAGGGTTTGCTACCATCAACTTGGTTTTGCCCTGCTCTGAGCAGGTTTCCCTCTGTGCTGTTTCTGCTTTAATTGAAAATCTTTGGTTCCCATCAGCATTCCATTGCAAACTCCGTTTTTCTTGAGAGCTCCTCTATGCTTTCCCTCTTCATTCTTACATTTTCTCCCATCTCTTGGTGCCTGTTGGCCTGTGCTAATGAAAACCATCCTAAACTTCCTTACGCTCGACTCTGTGCCTCCCTGTAGAGCCCAGTACTCTCCATCCTCTCTCCCTATTCTCTCTTTTCAACTAGTCGAAATCCTAGTGGAGGGAGACCATTAGAGATGAAACATCTTGGTATATATTGCTACTTTTCTATGTCCCCTGGCTTTTCTATGTTTCTGTTGAAACACTCTTGAGAAGTGTCTGATTTCGTTTTCTACATGGGTACCCTTTAAGGCTCAATACTGGAAAAGAAGGGGATCAGAGTGATCAACCCAACGTGGTATCCTAACGTAACAGTTAAGGAAAGCAACAGGCTTTGTGAGACAGCCAGTGATTTGTCCAAAGTCACACAGATAGTAAACGTCAAAGTCAAAACTGAAATTAGGTCTCCAGACGTGTAGTTCAATACTTTCCCTCATTATTCCATGCTATTTTGAATCTCCTACTCAATTTAGGGGCAAAAGAAATCGAACGCAAAACTTTCCAACGTTTCTTTTCTTACCTGACATGGTCAGAGAAGAGGAAGCATCCACTGCAGGTACCAGGGATGAGGAGACAACACTAGAGGATGTCCGAGTGGCTGCAGCTGAACGGCGCACGTGTCCAGTACAGAGGTCACTGGTTACTGGTCCAAACAGCTCCACGGAAACCCCAAGACTCTACCAAGTGGTAGTAGGTTTGGTAGGAGAGTGATGTCACAAAGCAGGCAGTTGAAAGGTATGAGAGAGCCAATAGGGAGGTCCGATCCCCAACAGGAAGGCGGGCTTGGGTGAAGAGAGTGTAGGAGAGCTAAAACAACACCTGAGTTTCTGAGCTCTGGGGAGGAAATCCTAGAAGACAGATTTACCTCCCCCAGGCTCTTCCATTAGGGAAATCATTGCCACATTTCTTACAGACGTTCATTAATACACTGAACTAAGAGTTACTTATATTCTACAGAGTATTCTATTTTATGTATCATATACTTAGAGCTATATAGATCTTCTTTAATTAATAATCCTTAGGAAGGAAAGAGCCATCTAGTTTGAACTATTACAGTTGTTCTGAAATCATATGTGTCTAATGAGTGAACTGATAGCAGCTTTTAAGGAGCCAAAGTAGGGATTAAGAAGCTCTTTTTGTAACTTGGTTCAAGAGTAGGGTGAAGTTTGTTGAGTGTACCTTGTGGAGAATGTTGTGGTCCAAGGCTCTTCTCTTTTAGTTTCTTCTCCTTGACTCCTACCTTCCTTGGGCTGGGCTAGGCTGGGGGCCAGGTTGGACTTGCGACTTAACATTTCTCTTCCGCTTTCTCTTTTTTTTTTTTCTTCCATTATGGGCATTGCTTCGAGGACAAGCCTTGATCTTGCATTGGACGTTACTTCCTGTCACCTTCCAGCAGCAGGAGTCTTCTTTTCAGTGCTTGATGCTTCACGAAATAGACTCTGCCCGTTGGCAGCAAATACCAGAGAGCTAGGAGACAGAGCTGGTTGCAGACCTTTCCTCTTCCAGCCTTTGGTTGCAATTGTTTGGCCCATAATTTGCTAGCTCTAGTTCCTTGGGCCACACAGGTATCCTGCCATCTCCAGCTCTTGTTATATGTGAGAGACATTCTGAACACTGTCCCTTTTTCTTTGCACAGAAGTATATACAGTGTGGCAGTTACTGTAATCTCCTCCGCCTTGCAAACAGCCACTCTAGAATCTTGGACCTCTAGGACTCTCTGTCTTGCATGCTTGGGGGCAAGGCCAAGCAAAATGAAGAGGAGAATAATTAGAGAAAGAGGAGGACGTTGGGGGAGAATTGGGAGCAGGTAAGGTGAAAGGGCACAGGAGAAAAGAGATGCATGTAGACTTTTTGGTTTCTGTGGGAAACAGGTTGACACACTTGGGCCTCATTTGGTATTAACAGAACAGAGAGTTAAAGATCTAAGTAGCTAGATAGTGTGCAGCAACTGCCATGAAGTCTGTACACTGAAGAGAACAGTCTCACATCTAGTTTTCATTTTGTTTTATGTCATAGTACCTTATTTATAGCATTCACTGGTGTGTTTGTAGAATACAGATGTTTTCAAATGCTCTGGTTTTGTCTACATGGTTATCTCCTTGTCCTGTTTGTAAGGAATCCAACATTGTAAGACATATTGCATGTTTTTCTCTTGACGATTGTTGACCTTGAAGCGTCATGAACTAACTTGAGCTGTTGGATTCTGTGGAGAAACGTTCAAAAGGGTCTGTGAAAAAGGCACTGTGGTGAGTCGCATTATGCACCCGAGCGTAAGGAGCAGATATCTGCCACCAGCCCAGCTTGGCCTGGATTGCCTCTGTTTTAGTTCCCCTGGTTAGTGCTTTTCTCCCTAACCACTCTTGTGACTGTGATAATGTGAGTAAGGGCGGAGTTGCTAATGATCTATGTGTGAGGTAAGCTGGTTTGAGGGAGGAAATCTATGGACCTAGTCATTTTCCTTGGTGGTAAGCTTTCAGGGGTGCAGAGATGGATCTTCCTGGGGCCTTTTCTGGTCCCAGGAAGATATCGCATAGATGGGACCTCCCAAGACACACATTGAATCTTTAGGCCTGTTTTTCCTATTATGAGGTACGAGTTTCTTCACTGATGGGGATGATGCTTATCTGAGAAGAAATTGTGAAAGGTGGTGTAGTGTAGAGGTGTGGCTTAAGCTTTTAAGTTTTCCTCCAGGTTTTTCCCCTAAGCTTCCTACTTCGGACGGCCTACTTACATGATACTAGTAGGTGATGTCCGGCTAACAACTTCCTAAATATACCTGCAAGCCAGATCAGTGTCTCTTTTCTCTGTATTCCCATGGAAATCAAGAGTCCCGCCGAATTTTCCATCGAAACAGTTGATTTGTGTTGTCTCTAGGAATTCTAAAGGGCGTACCGTTGCTTCCTAACCGGTGTCATTTGGGAGATCCGCCTCTGTACGTTCAAATGATTAATTTTGAGACTTTGCTCATGTGTGCAGTAAACCCTTGAATTCCCTAAGACCTTCCTTTCCTCCATCTCCTACCCCATTAAGCCCGCTTCAGTTCATCTCCTGAATTTCTTTGGAATCTGTCAGCCAGCTCTTCCTCAACTTCCTAATACTGAACTTGCCTGTCTGTTGCGATTAGGTCCTAACTAGTGTCCATATATCTTGTTTCCTTCCAATCCACTCTTCACACAAGAAACCTTCAAAGCAAGTTGGAACGTTGCTCATAAACATCGCTCACAAACATTGTTTTGAGAATAGAAAACACACTGTTGGCCTTTAAGACTCTGCGTGGTCTAGAATCCTCTCTGCTTCTCTAGCCCCATCTTGTGCCACTTTTGCCCTCACTTTCTATGCTTCAGATACACTGAATTAACCTTAGTTCTCACTCATCTGACAGAAGTCAGTTCAGATACTATTTTTCACTGTGATTCCTAGCATTAAGGAATTTGATTATCAGGTTTTGTATGAGGACTATTTCATCAGGGGTACAGAAGTTCTGGCCATCTCTGGTTTTGGATATCCCTTATTTGTTGAGACCTTTGCGTTGTTTGGTTGCCTTTTGTCTGTTTTCCAGATGGGAAAACAGGAACAAGGGAAGTATAGGTTATTACTAGGTGGGGTTGAACAAGTGGAGCAGCAAACTGCAAAGCAGAAAGAAGAGGGACGTACTATAGAGGGATATGACTTCCATTCTCAAGGCGCCTGCATCCTGTGCAGGGAGACAGCCTAACATAAAATGTGCCTAACAACAAATATATTGACTTCTTACTAAAAATCTCCAGTTCATAGAACCGAGGGGTTTGTACCTTCTCCTTTAAAAGTGATAGTCCTGGGACTTCCCCGGTGGTCCCGTGGTGAAGACTCTGCGCTTCCAATGCAGCAGGCGTGGGTTCAATCCCTGGTTGGGGAGCTAAGATCCCACATGCTGCGCAGCCAAAGAAATTTTTGTCGAACGTTATACTCCTGTATTGTTGGCTTTAGTGGTTTAGATTTTGTTGTACTGTTAAGAAGATTTCAGTTTATTTACCGGGAACAAACAACACATAATGTAAAAATAGTTTCCCAGAAACGATTTCCATCATTCTCTTCTTCCCTTTCTCCCGCAGACTGGTGTTTCACCTTGACAAGTTCTCTGTCATTCCATAGGAAAGCTGTCTGGCTTGGAGGTTGCAATCCCAGGGAATTTTTCATCAGCGGGGAAGTCTCCATCACTACAGAGGAATCAAGGGAGAAGTCAGTCCCTGGTAAGTGAGATGCTCCCCCTAAACACCAACACAGCAGTCGTGTACCTTTCAAGGGGTTCAGGGGCAAGATGGGCAAGGCATTTCTACTAACTCTTCTTAAGGATCACGGACAGTGCCCTATGCTACGAGGTAAGCGGTGACTGCTGTAGTTCTTACTGGTGATCCTTTCCTGTCACTGATTCTCGGCCTTCTTTGTATTTCATAGGACTGTTGTCAGTCCAATACAAAATGAGTCTTATTTTTAAAAACCTGAAATGTTTTACAGAGCCTAGCATTCTCATATAGGGTCCTTTCCATTCTCCCCACTTTCCCGAGAGGCCAAGAACACTTCACACCATGAACTAGGAGAGGGGGTAGAGCCCTTTCTGATGAAATACATCAACAAAGACAGAGCCTTAGCCTGCTTGCTCTCTGGACAGGATCTCGGACCACAAGGTCTTCAATCCTGGTATAAATGAAGGAAGTGAGGACAGTTCAACTGGCACTCTGATAACAAGAGTTCGGAAACACCTTCCAAAGAGACTATAGCAGTAGATGAGGGAAGGGAGTGCTACAGTGTGGCAGTACAGGGGGAATGATCGGCTACAGCAGTGAAAAGTGTGGTACCGATTGGTGTGCTCTCGGGGTTCTTGTACATGTAGCATAGATGACCTCTACAGTGGCCCTCCCACCTTCCCACCTGCATTAGGTGTTCTTTTTTTTTGTAATTTATGTTTATGTATTTATTTACTGTTTGAACTTATTTATTCTACGTATTTATTTTTTTGGCTGCACTGGGTCTCTCATTGCTGTGCACGGGCTTTCTCTAGTTGGCGGCTAGCGGGGGCTACTCTCGGTTGCGGTGTGCGGGCATCTCATCGCGGTGGCTTCTCTTGTTGCGGAGCATGGGCTGTAGGCACGTGGGCTTCGGTAGTTGAGGCTCACGGGCTCTAGAATGCAGGCTCCGTCGTTGTGGCACATGCGCTTAGTTGCTGCACGGCATGTGGGATCTTCGCAGACCAGGGCTCGAACCCGTGTCCCCTGCATTGGCAGGCGCCACCAGGGAAGCCCTAGGTGTTCTCATATAGAGTCTAAAAACAGAGAGCACTGAGAGAAGGTAGTGGTTATTAAAGGCTCAGGATCTAAATTCTACCTGTCTCTACACCCCTTCCCAGCTGTCGATTTGACCCCATTTTTGAATGCTGACCTCATTGTTCAACTTTTCTCTGCCGTCTGTATACTCACCTTGAAAACTTGTTTCTGTGATGCGTTGAGCAGACACAGGGTGGCAGACTGCAGAGGTGGAAGCTGGTGGTCGGATATTTGTGGGCTGAATCTCCTTCAGTCCCATTCCCATTTCTGGTTGCCCAGAGGCCCTACTTCCTGTGTGTGACGCCGAGCCGTAGGATTGCGGGCAGGAGCCAAGTTCTCCATACAGTAAAGACCCCAGTGTGCCTTGGTTATAGTAATATACCTGGCTTCCTTCCTGGCAGGGAAGTGACAGGCGGCTATGCCCCTGCTTTGTTCGTGGGCCTCCTGATCCAGCAGTTCCCTTGGCTCTGCCCCTGTCGTCAGCTGCCCCTAGGATAACTCTGAGCCCTAGCCACTTCTCTGGTAGATTTCCCTATTCCCCCACTACAGTCACACCTGAATAAGGCAACTCAGACCTTTCAGAGATGTGTCCTGAACCTCTTGTTTTCTGAAATACCTATCTGGTGGTTGTGAGACTTAAGGCCAGCGTCCCCGAGAGACTTTTTCTATTTCTCCTAGTAAACCTAGACTCATCTTCTGTCACCTTCAACTCTACTCCAATTGTGTTCTTTCAACCCAGACCTCTGACCCTGCTTTTTACTTCTGCCATTTCATCCTCGCTCCTGCTTCCTTTCCTAAATCCATACGTCTCTTTTGGCCTTCCTAGCCCTGGGCCAAGTTCCTTCCTCTTTGCTCAGTTTTTACCCCTTTCCTTCATTCTCCCATCCAACTTTCAGTCCTTCCTTTCTCACGCCCCAGTTAGCAGCATCTGAAAATTCGAAAGGTTTGTTACTCGTCTATTAATTGTATTCCATTTACTTATTCAGTTCTATACCTGTCTTACCTGTGTATGGAAGAACAGCTGGTAGCCAAGGTGGCACCAAGAATCCTAGCAGCTCTCACTTGACGTATCCGTAGTAGTCGGCAATTTCCATTTCGTTTTCCCTCTCGGTGAAAAATTGCAGCTTGCCCGAAGAGGTGTATCTGGCAGCATTCTCCCGTTGTTGTTGAGCCCGCCTCTTCATGGCCTCTCGCTCTGGCCTCTGCTCTTGTTCGATGGGCTTTGACATGACTGGCTCAGGCACGTTGGGTTCCCTCCATGGAACTCGTTGCTTGCTGAAGTCTTGGAGTAGAAATTGGGTTTGGAGCTTGGGTGGGGACTGGCACTTATTCACAGCAGGGGGAACAGGCTCCCGCTGGAGAGGAGCGCCAGATGAAGTTTTGGAGGGTGCAGGCCTAGGAGCAGCAGACTGAGGGACACGAGGCTGGGTATGGTTGGTCCAAGCCGGTTGGGTTGGGTTGGTCACAGTTGGCTGAGCTGGTTTGGCGGGGCCTGGCAAAGAGGCAGGAGCTGGCTGGGATGAATTGGCTGCAGCAGGTTGAGCTGAGTCAGTAGAACCAGGCTGGGCACGGTAAGCCCCAGCAGGCCGATGTGAGGCCAGAGACTGTGGCCTCCGAGGAGCGGGTCGAGCTTGAGGCTTGTCCCAGGCAGAAAAAGGCAGAGGTATCAACTTGACCTTCCCAGGAGGAGGCCGCTCATACTGGGCTGGAGACGGACACTCTGTTTCAGCACTGCTGTCTGGTTTCTGGGCTTGGACTTGCGTTTTCTCAGGACCCTTCCCCTCACGTGGGGTATGCCGCCATGGCTGGATAGCTGGGGGTGGCTGGGGGTCTTTGGGGTTGCTTGACTTTCCCAAGAGCCGACAGGAAGAGAGCCCAGTTTTCGTCTCATTCTTCTTCCCCAGCGCATGAAGAACCTTCACAGACTCCAGCATGCGCACGCCAAGGGAGGTTCGAGGCTTTTGAAAGCTCTGTTGGAGAAGCTCAGTTTGGTGTTCCTTTCGCTTCGTGTGGGGGATTGCTGGCTTCTCTTCTGCCTTGACTTTGTTCCCTGACTGCTTGTTCTCCTCAGCCTTGTTTCTCCCTCTGGTCCTTTTGGTCTTTTCCTGCCCGTGGCTCTTAGTTTTGCTGATCTTTCTGGATGCAGCTTTCTGAGGTTTGCCTTGAGAGTGCTTGGCCGTGTTCACAGGAGCCCTGTCACTGACTGCAGCGTGGCATGTAACCACTTCTCCCCCTAACGGGCACTCTGGATTCTTTGGCTGGATTTTGGCCTTGGGAGCGCCACTGATAGGCTCAGAGGCTTTCTGTTTGTTCTTCCTGGGTTGATCAGAGGGAACCTTTATGACACTTGGCTTTTCCTGCACCTGATTCACCTTAATGGCTCTGGTGTCTTTAGCTTTGATCACGTTGGGACCTTGGGATTGATCAAGATCTTTCAAAGGATTAAAGAGCTGGGGAAGGTGAATATCCTCCGCCAGTGTAGTAATGTCTGCAAGACCACTGCTAGGTTCAATCCCATTTTCAAGTGTCCCTAGGTCCTGACGACTCCGGCTGTTCTCTCCCAGATCAGCATTTTCAGAACCAGGCTGCTCCTCTTGGCTGAGGGGATCGGTGCAGGCCAGCGGCTGGTGAATATCAGGGATTCCTAAAGGGAGTAGTGGAGGATCTTGGTTCTCTGTTGGGATCTGGTAGGCATCCAGAGGCTTTGAAAGCTTGGTTTTGATATCATCCACGTGCTTACTCTCTATTTGTCCCTGGCTTGGAGCTGGAGGCAGGGCCAGGAGACGCCTGGCACTCTGGACTGGAGCTGTCACTGAAATGTCCCCAAGTTCAGATGGTGGGTTACTCTCAAGTATGTGGCTGTTTCTGCTACTGCAGGACTTGGGGAGTTCTTGACTTTGTGTCACACAAAACGTCTGGCTTGGAGGTTGCAATCCCAGGGAATTTTTCATCACCAGGGGGGAGGTCTCCATCCCTACAAAGGGATCAAGGGAGAAGTCAGTCCCTGGTAAGTGAGATGCTCCCCCTAAACACCAACACAGCAGTCGTGTACCTTTCAAGGGGTTCAGGGGCAAGATGGGCAAGGCATTTCTACTAACTCTTCTTAAGGATCATGGACAGTGCCCTATGCTACGAGGTAAGCGGTGACTGTTGTAATTCTTACTGGTGAGCCTTTCCTGTCGCTGATTCTCGGCTCGCTTTGTATTTCATAGGACTGTTATAAGTCCAATACAAAATGAGTCTTATTTTTAAAAACCTGAAATGTTTTACAAAGCCTAGCATTCTCATATAGGGTCCTTTCCATTCTCCCCACTTTCCCGAGAGGCCAAGAACACGTCACACCATGAACTAGGAGAGGGGGTAGAGCCCTTGCTGATGAAATACATCAACAAAGACAGAGTCTTAGCCTGCTTGCTCTCTGGACAGGATCTCGGACCACAAGGTCTTCAATCCTGGTATAAATGAAGGAAGTGAGGACAGTTCAACTGGCACTCACATAACAAGAGTTCTGAAACACCTTCCGAAGAGACTATAGCAGTAGATGAGGGAAGGGAGTGCTACAGTGTGGCAGTACAGGGGGAACGATCGGCTACAGCAGTGAAAAGTGTGGTACCGATTGGTGTGCTCTCGGCGTTCTTGTACATGTAGCATAGATGACCTCTACAGTGGCCCTCCCACCTTCCCACCTGCATTAGGTGTTCTTTTTTTTGTAATTTATGTTTATGTATTTATTTACTGTTTGAACTTATTTATTCTACGTATTTATTTTTTTGGCTGCACTGGGTCTCTCATTGCTGTGCACGGGCTTTCTCTAGTTGGCGGCTAGCGGGGGCTACTCTCGGTTGCGGTGTGCGGGCTTCTCATCGCGGTGGCTTCTCTTGTTGCGGAGCATGGGATGTAGGCACGTGGGCTTCGGTAGTTGAGGCTCACGGGCTCTAGAATGCAGGCTCCGTCGTTGTGGCACATGCGCTTAGTTGCTGCACGGCATGTGGGATCTTCGCAGACCAGGGCTCGAACCCGTGTCCCCCGCATTGCATTGGCAGGCGGATTCTTAACCACGGCGCCACCAGGGAAGCCCTAGGTGTTCTCATAGAGAGTCTAAAAACAGAGGGCACTGAGCGAAGGTAGTGGTTATTAAAGGCTCAGGATCTAAATTCTACCTGCCTGTACACCCCTTCCCAGCTGTCGATTTGACCCCATTTTTGAGTGCCGACCTCATTCTTCAACTTTCTCTGGCGTTTGTTATACTCACCTTGAAAACTTGTTTCTGTGATGCGTTGAGCAGACACAGGGTGGCAGACTGCAGAGGTGGAAGCTGGTGGTCGGATATTTGTGGGCTGAATCTCCTTCAGTCCCATTCCCATTTCTGGTTGCCCAGAGGCCCGACTTCCTGTGTATGACGCCGAGCCGTAGGATTGCGGGCAGGAGCCAAGTTCTCCATACAGTAAAGACCCCAGTGTGCCTTGGTTATAGTAATATACCTGGCTTCCTTCCTGGCAGGGAAGTGGCAGGCGGCTCTGCCCCTGATTTGGAATCTGAGATGGTGTTCCCTGAGCAAGGCTGGCAGAAAGCGATGGATGTAGAGGGACCATGTTCTTGGCGTCTGAAGTTTTATCATACTGGGCTGCCAGAAACATGGAGGAGGCAGCTGTGTGGCGGTCAGTGAGTGCCAGAGTAAAGTCTCCGAGTGAAGAAGAATTCTTTTCAGTGCTTGCTGTGATGTCCCACTCAAGAACACCTGGATAGGAAGCAGCTGAAGTGGAGATCTGGCTGTGGTCAGTAACTCCAGATAACATAGTCGTGCTAGAATGTTGGTAAAGGTAGGCACTACCCATGAGTGTCTGGAAAGGGGTACCAGTAGCCGATGCCGAACTGACGGCAGGGGCAGAGACTCTGGAGAAGTTGCAGACACTTCGTGTTAGGGAAGTTGCATTGCTCACCACAGGAGGAGAATGCTGCAGAGAATTTAGAGTTCCAAGTAGAGATGGATGTTGGAAATTTTCTGTAAGAACAAGAGGGTCATGAAAAACTCAGGGAGGTTGAGAAATTCTCACTACGTTTGAGGAACGGCATCATCTGAAGGTTCTTGCTATCAGGACACCTCTACTATCACTACTTCCTGAGAAACCCAAAATCAGACAGTTAATGATGGCTGTAAGGACTGAGCAGTTTTCCACTCTTCTCTATTAACTGCCTGTGCTCCCATCTTGGGCACAGACGGGCAGAAGAGCCAAGTGGTGTGGTTCAGAGATTGTTCTCTAGGCTGGAAGCAACCTTCTCCCTGCCCTGTCTTTCCCTTCAGCCTGCACTCGTATTGACTTCTATGCTATTTCCTAGACTGGAAGCATTTTAGAACTAGGAGGCCCTTAGAGAACTTCGATGTTCTCAGTCTCATTTCGTGAGTAAGGAAACTGAGGCTCAGAGAGGTCGGGTTGACTTGTTCAAGTTCTCTCATTATGTTAGTATCATTACCAGGTTTCAGAACCTAAGTATCCTGACTTCCTTGCCAGGACTCCACTCTGAGCATGATACTGCCAGAAAGCAGGAGAAATAGAACTTATAATATAGGCATTTTTTTTGTCCATTAGAAAACAGTACGGCTGTTACCATTGTCGTCTTCAGTGTCTCCCTTTGCTTGTGCAGTTCCCACGCTATTACCTAGAGGTGACGTACAGCTCAGTCCAACTGGTGAATTGAAAGAGTCATTTTTGCCCTCTTCAAGCCTGGTTTCTCATCCTACCTCAAAATGATTACCCGAAAGTGGATTTCTTAAGTGCTTTTGGAAAGGGAAGAGTTATCTGATTACTTCAGATTCCTCACCTGTAAAGTGGTTATAACACCGCCACCAATAATAATAGCAGTAATAATTAATAGATGAATAAGCTGATCTATTGCGTATGATTTATATGGAGGAAGATACAATAAGTTCTAGAAAGACAAAGAAAAATCATGACAAGCATATTACGTTAACGAAAAAGAAATCCATAGATATTAATGAAAACTGGGGTATGTGGCAAGTATCGAAGCCTAATGAATTTACTAACAAATGGCATTCTGTACTATCCATGCAATATTATGAAAGTGAATTTTGCCCACTCTATTTTAGTGAATACTATTAACCAGAAGACACGATGGAGGTGATAGAGGTGAATGAATTCCTAGCCAATGCATACAGACAGAGAAGGTATGTCAGTAAAAAATGCATAACAAGCAACAGAATGCAATAAATGTGCATGTATAGGTAGCCACAACACATATAGACAAGTATTTCAATGAAAACCGGTACGAAGCAGACAGCAAAATAATAAGTGTAAAAGAGTTTCATTATTGTGCTCCTTCATATTTTTACCCAGCAAGTAAGAGGTATTAAGCCTAGGAGAAATATATATTTCAATGAATATAGCTTATATAATAAGCAGAAAGGAAGCTTAAAATGTATCAGGAAGGTTTTTGGATTTATCCTAGAACTTAGATTAGAATCATCTTCAGCATCCAAGAAGATGGCATCCCAAAACCTCAAAAAACCATCATGCCTAGAATCCAATTAAAAAAGATTTTCAAATGTAAGAAAATCCACAGGACTCCACAATATGGTTTTCGATAAATGTGGATGTTTGTTTGTTTTGTTTCTTTGGCCGCGCCGCGTGGCCCTGGCCGTGAAAGCACCGAGTCCTAAGCACTGGACCGCCAGGGAATTCCCTAAGTGGGGGGAATTAGAGATGTGGGGCTTGACTTTTTCTTCTTCTTCTTCTTCTTCTTCGGTAGCTAAGATCTACAAGCGAACGATGGCTGTTGATCAATGTGCTCTCTGTGTTAGGAAGGAAATAACTGTAAAAATGAAAAGCAGCCTTGCCTTAGAACCTACATATCACACCAAGGAAAATAGTCCTTCTGATTCAATTTAGAAGATATCACTTAAAATGTTGAATTGGTGAAATGTCTACCTAGTTTAAAAATTAGAAAGAATAAAACACTGAAAAGCAGCCCCCTAGATAACCACTGTGGTTGCTTGTTTATAGGAGGCATCATTTCTAAAACGTATTTCTAAAATGTTTATATTCAAAACTGTCAAGTGGCCAACTGTATTCAGAGAGGCAATAAAAGAAAGAAAACGGAGTATGACTTTTCTGATAAGCTGCCTTTCCTGGTGATCCCCTGTTCTGGCCTTACTTTCCTTCTTAGTCTGTTAATGTAAGGGTTTGCTACCATCAACTTGGTTTTGCCCTGCTCTGAGCAGGTTTCCCTCTGTGCTGTTTCTGCTTTAATTGAAAATCTTTGGTTCCCATCAGCATTCCATTGCAAACTCCGTTTTTCTTGAGAGCTCCTCTATGCTTTCCCTCTTCATTCTTACATTTTCTCCCATCTCTTGGTGCCTGTTGGCCTGTGCTAATGAAAACCATCCTAAACTTCCTTACGCTCGACTCTGTGCCTCCCTGTAGAGCCCAGTACTCTCCATCCTCTCTCCCTATTCTCTCTTTTCAACTAGTCGAAATCCTAGTGGAGGGAGACCATTAGAGATGAAACATCTTGGTATATATTGCTAGTTTTCTATGTCCCCTGACTTTTCTATGTTTCTGTTGAAACACTCTTGAGAAGTGTCTGATTTCGTTTTCTACATGGGTACCCTTTAAGGCTCAATACTGGAAAAGAAGGGGATCAGAGTGATCAACCCAACGTGGTATCCTAACGTAACAGTTAAGGAAAGCAACAGGCTTTGTGAGACAGCCAGTGATTTGTCCAAAGTCACACAGATAGTAAACGTCAAAGTCAAAAGTGAAATTAGGTCTCCAGACGTGTAGTTCAATACTTTCCCTCATTATTCCATGCTATTTTGAATCTCCTACTCAATTTAGGGGCAAAAGAAATCGAACGCAAAACTTTCCAAAGTTTCTTTTCTTACCTGACATGGTCAGAGAAGAGGAAGCATCCACTGCAGGTACCAGGGATGAGGAGACAACACTAGAGGATGTCCGAGTGGCTGCAGCTGAACGGCGCACGTGTCCAGTACAGAGGTCACTGGTTACTGGTCCAAACAGCTCCACGGAAACCCCAAGACTCTACCAAGTGGTAGTAGGTTTGGTAGGAGAGTGATGTCACAAAGCAGGCAGTTGAAAGGTATGAGAGAGCCAATAGGGAGGTCCGATCCCCAACAGGAAGGCGGGCTTGGGTGAAGAGAGTGTAGGAGAGCTAAAACAACACCTGAGTTTCTGAGCTCTGGGGAGGAAATCCTAGAAGACAGATTTACCTCCCCCAGGCTCTTCCATTAGGGAAATCATTGCCACATTTCTTACAGACGTTCATTAATACACTGAACTAAGAGTTACTTATATTCTACAGAGTATTCTATTTTATGTATCATATACTTAGAGCTATATAGATCTTCTTTAATTAATAATCCTTAGGAAGGAAAGAGCCATCTAGTTTGAACTATTACAGTTGTTCTGAAATCATATGTGTCTAATGAGTGAACTGATAGCAGCTTTTAAGGAGCCAAAGTAGGGATTAAGAAGCTCTTTTTGTAACTTGGTTCAAGAGTAGGGTGAAGTTTGTTGAGTGTACCTTGTGGAGAATGTTGTGGTCCAAGGCTCTTCTCTTTTAGTTTCTTCTCCTTGACTCCTACCTTCCTTGGGCTGGGCTAGGCTGGGGGCCAGGTTGGACTTGCGACTTAACATTTCTCTTCCGCTTTCTCTTTTTTTTTTTTCTTCCATTATGGGCATTGCTTCGAGGACAAGCCTTGATCTTGCATTGGACGTTACTTCCTGTCACCTTCCAGCAGCAGGAGTCTTCTTTTCAGTGCTTGATGCTTCACGAAATAGACTCTGCCCGTTGGCAGCAAATACCAGAGAGCTAGGAGACAGAGCTGGTTGCAGACCTTTCCTCTTCCAGCCTTTGGTTGCAATTGTTTGGCCCATAATTTGCTAGCTCTAGTTCCTTGGGCCACACAGGTATCCTGCCATCTCCAGCTCTTGTTATATGTGAGAGACATTCTGAACACTGTCCCTTTTTCTTTGCACAGAAGTATATACAGTGTGGCAGTTACTGTAATCTCCTCCGCCTTGCAAACAGCCACTCTAGAATCTTGGACCTCTAGGACTCTCTGTCTTGCATGCTTGGGGGCAAGGCCAAGCAAAATGAAGAGGAGAATAATTAGAGAAAGAGGAGGACGTTGGGGGAGAATTGGGAGCAGGTAAGGTGAAAGGGCACAGGAGAAAAGAGATGCATGTAGACTTTTTGGTTTCTGTGGGAAACAGGTTGACACACTTGGGCCTCATTTGGTATTAACAGAACAGAGAGTTAAAGATCTAAGTAGCTAGATAGTGTGCAGCAACTGCCATGAAGTCTGTACACTGAAGAGAACAGTCTCACATCTAGTTTTCATTTTGTTTTATGTCATAGTACCTTATTTATAGCATTCACTGGTGTGTTTGTAGAATACAGATGTTTTCAAATGCTCTGGTTTTGTCTACATGGTTATCTCCTTGTCCTGTTTGTAAGGAATCCAACATTGTAAGACATATTGCATGTTTTTCTCTTGACGATTGTTGACCTTGAAGCGTCATGAACTAACTTGAGCTGTTGGATTCTGTGGAGAAACGTTCAAAAGGGTCTGTGAAAAAGGCACTGTGGTGAGTCGCATTATGCACCCGAGCGTAAGGAGCAGATATCTGCCACCAGCCCAGCTTGGCCTGGATTGCCTCTGTTTTAGTTCCCCTGGTTAGTGCTTTTCTCCCTAACCACTCTTGTGACTGTGATAATGTGAGTAAGGGCGGAGTTGCTAATGATCTATGTGTGAGGTAAGCTGGTTTGAGGGAGGAAATCTATGGACCTAGTCATTTTCCTTGGTGGTAAGCTTTCAGGGGTGCAGAGATGGATCTTCCTGGGGCCTTTTCTGGTCCCAGGAAGATATCGCATAGATGGGACCTCCCAAGACACACATTGAATCTTTAGGCCTGTTTTTCCTATTATGAGGTACGAGTTTCTTCACTGATGGGGATGATGCTTATCTGAGAAGAAATTGTGAAAGGTGGTGTAGTGTAGAGGTGTGGCTTAAGCTTTTAAGTTTTCCTCCAGGTTTTTCCCCTAAGCTTCCTACTTCGGACGGCCTACTTACATGATACTAGTAGGTGATGTCCGGCTAACAACTTCCTAAATATACCTGCAAGCCAGATCAGTGTCTCTTTTCTCTGTATTCCCATGGAAATCAAGAGTCCCGCCGAATTTTCCATCGAAACAGTTGATTTGTGTTGTCTCTAGGAATTCTAAAGGGCGTACCGTTGCTTCCTAACCGGTGTCATTTGGGAGATCCGCCTCTGTACGTTCAAATGATTAATTTTGAGACTTTGCTCATGTGTGCAGTAAACCCTTGAATTCCCTAAGACCTTCCTTTCCTCCATCTCCTACCCCATTAAGCCCGCTTCAGTTCATCTCCTGAATTTCTTTGGAATCTGTCAGCCAGCTCTTCCTCAACTTCCTAATACTGAACTTGCCTGTCTGTTGCGATTAGGTCCTAACTAGTGTCCATATATCTTGTTTCCTTCCAATCCACTCTTCACACAAGAAACCTTCAAAGCAAGTTGGAACGTTGCTCATAAACATCGCTCACAAACATTGTTTTGAGAATAGAAAACACACTGTTGGCCTTTAAGACTCTGCGTGGTCTAGAATCCTCTCTGCTTCTCTAGCCCCATCTTGTGCCACTTTTGCCCTCACTTTCTATGCTTCAGATACACTGAATTAACCTTAGTTCTCACTCATCTGACAGAAGTCAGTTCAGATACTATTTTTCACTGTGATTCCTAGCATTAAGGAATTTGATTATCAGGTTTTGTATGAGGACTATTTCATCAGGGGTACAGAAGTTCTGGCCATCTCTGGTTTTGGATATCCCTTATTTGTTGAGACCTTTGCGTTGTTTGGTTGCCTTTTGTCTGTTTTCCAGATGGGAAAACAGGAACAAGGGAAGTATAGGTTATTACTAGGTGGGGTTGAACAAGTGGAGCAGCAAACTGCAAAGCAGAAAGAAGAGGGACGTACTATAGAGGGATATGACTTCCATTCTCAAGGCGCCTGCATCCTGTGCAGGGAGACAGCCTAACATAAAATGTGCCTAACAACAAATATATTGACTTCTTACTAAAAATCTCCAGTTCATAGAACCGAGGGGTTTGTACCTTCTCCTTTAAAAGTGATAGTCCTGGGACTTCCCCGGTGGTCCCGTGGTGAAGACTCTGCGCTTCCAATGCAGCAGGCGTGGGTTCAATCCCTGGTTGGGGAGCTAAGATCCCACATGCTGCGCAGCCAAAGAAATTTTTTTCGAACGTTATACTCCTGTATTGTTGGCTTTAGTGGTTTAGATTTTGTTGTACTGTTAAGAAGATTTCAGTTTATTTACCGGGAACAAACAACACATAATGTAAAAATAGTTTCCCAGAAACGATTTCCATCATTCTCTTCTTCCCTTTCTCCCGCAGACTGGTGTTTCACCTTGACAAGTTCTCTGTCATTCCATAGGAAAGCTGTCTGGCTTGGAGGTTGCAATCCCAGGGAATTTTTCATCAGCGGGGAAGTCTCCATCACTACAGAGGAATCAAGGGAGAAGTCAGTCCCTGGTAAGTGAGATGCTCCCCCTAAACACCAACACAGCAGTCGTGTACCTTTCAAGGGGTTCAGGGGCAAGATGGGCAAGGCATTTCTACTAACTCTTCTTAAGGATCACGGACAGTGCCCTATGCTACGAGGTAAGCGGTGACTGCTGTAGTTCTTACTGGTGATCCTTTCCTGTCACTGATTCTCGGCCTTCTTTGTATTTCATAGGACTGTTGTCAGTCCAATACAAAATGAGTCTTATTTTTAAAAACCTGAAATGTTTTACAGAGCCTAGCATTCTCATATAGGGTCCTTTCCATTCTCCCCACTTTCCCGAGAGGCCAAGAACACTTCACACCATGAACTAGGAGAGGGGGTAGAGCCCTTTCTGATGAAATACATCAACAAAGACAGAGCCTTAGCCTGCTTGCTCTCTGGACAGGATCTCGGACCACAAGGTCTTCAATCCTGGTATAAATGAAGGAAGTGAGGACAGTTCAACTGGCACTCTGATAACAAGAGTTCGGAAACACCTTCCAAAGAGACTATAGCAGTAGATGAGGGAAGGGAGTGCTACAGTGTGGCAGTACAGGGGGAATGATCGGCTACAGCAGTGAAAAGTGTGGTACCGATTGGTGTGCTCTCGGGGTTCTTGTACATGTAGCATAGATGACCTCTACAGTGGCCCTCCCACCTTCCCACCTGCATTAGGTGTTCTTTTTTTTTGTAATTTATGTTTATGTATTTATTTACTGTTTGAACTTATTTATTCTACGTATTTATTTTTTTGGCTGCACTGGGTCTCTCATTGCTGTGCACGGGCTTTCTCTAGTTGGCGGCTAGCGGGGGCTACTCTCGGTTGCGGTGTGCGGGCATCTCATCGCGGTGGCTTCTCTTGTTGCGGAGCATGGGCTGTAGGCACGTGGGCTTCGGTAGTTGAGGCTCACGGGCTCTAGAATGCAGGCTCCGTCGTTGTGGCACATGCGCTTAGTTGCTGCACGGCATGTGGGATCTTCGCAGACCAGGGCTCGAACCCGTGTCCCCTGCATTGGCAGGCGCCACCAGGGAAGCCCTAGGTGTTCTCATATAGAGTCTAAAAACAGAGAGCACTGAGAGAAGGTAGTGGTTATTAAAGGCTCAGGATCTAAATTCTACCTGTCTCTACACCCCTTCCCAGCTGTCGATTTGACCCCATTTTTGAATGCTGACCTCATTGTTCAACTTTTCTCTGCCGTCTGTATACTCACCTTGAAAACTTGTTTCTGTGATGCGTTGAGCAGACACAGGGTGGCAGATTGCAGAGGTGGAAGCTGGTGGTCGGATATTTGTGGGCTGAATCTCCTTCAGTCCCATTCCCATTTCTGGTTGCCCAGAGGCCCTACTTCCTGTGTGTGACGCCGAGCCGTAGGATTGCGGGCAGGAGCCAAGTTCTCCATACAGTAAAGACCCCAGTGTGCCTTGGTTATAGTAATATACCTGGCTTCCTTCCTGGCAGGGAAGTGACAGGCGGCTATGCCCCTGCTTTGTTCGTGGGCCTCCTGATCCAGCAGTTCCCTTGGCTCTGCCCCTGTCGTCAGCTGCCCCTAGGATAACTCTGAGCCCTAGCCACTTCTCTGGTAGATTTCCCTATTCCCCCACTACAGTCACACCTGAATAAGGCAACTCAGACCTTTCAGAGATGTGTCCTGAACCTCTTGTTTTCTGAAATACCTATCTGGTGGTTGTGAGACTTAAGGCCAGCGTCCCCGAGAGACTTTTTCTATTTCTCCTAGTAAACCTAGACTCATCTTCTGTCACCTTCAACTCTACTCCAATTGTGTTCTTTCAACCCAGACCTCTGACCCTGCTTTTTACTTCTGCCATTTCATCCTCGCTCCTGCTTCCTTTCCTAAATCCATACGTCTCTTTTGGCCTTCCTAGCCCTGGGCCAAGTTCCTTCCTCTTTGCTCAGTTTTTACCCCTTTCCTTCATTCTCCCATCCAACTTTCAGTCCTTCCTTTCTCACGCCCCAGTTAGCAGCATCTGAAAATTCGAAAGGTTTGTTACTCGTCTATTAATTGTATTCCATTTACTTATTCAGTTCTATACCTGTCTTACCTGTGTATGGAAGAACAGCTGGTAGCCAAGGTGGCACCAAGAATCCTAGCAGCTCTCACTTGACGTATCCGTAGTAGTCGGCAATTTCCATTTCGTTTTCCCTCTCGGTGAAAAATTGCAGCTTGCCCGAAGAGGTGTATCTGGCAGCATTCTCCCGTTGTTGTTGAGCCCGCCTCTTCATGGCCTCTCGCTCTGGCCTCTGCTCTTGTTCGATGGGCTTTGACATGACTGGCTCAGGCACGTTGGGTTCCCTCCATGGAACTCGTTGCTTGCTGAAGTCTTGGAGTAGAAATTGGGTTTGGAGCTTGGGTGGGGACTGGCGCTTATTCACAGCAGGGGGAACAGGCTCCCGCTGGAGAGGAGCGCCAGATGAAGTTTTGGAGGGTGCAGGCCTAGGAGCAGCAGACTGAGGGACACGAGGCTGGGTATGGTTGGTCCAAGCCGGTTGGGTTGGGTTGGTCACAGTTGGCTGAGCTGGTTTGGCGGGGCCTGGCAAAGAGGCAGGAGCTGGCTGGGATGAATTGGCTGCAGCAGGTTGAGCTGAGTCAGTAGAACCAGGCTGGGCACGGTAAGCCCCAGCAGGCCGATGTGAGGCCAGAGACTGTGGCCTCCGAGGAGCGGGTCGAGCTTGAGGCTTGTCCCAGGCAGAAAAAGGCAGAGGTATCAACTTGACCTTCCCAGGAGGAGGCCGCTCATACTGGGCTGGAGACGGACACTCTGTTTCAGCACTGCTGTCTGGTTTCTGGGCTTGGACTTGCGTTTTCTCAGGACCCTTCCCCTCACGTGGGGTATGCCGCCATGGCTGGATAGCTGGGGGTGGCTGGGGGTCTTTGGGGTTGCTTGACTTTCCCAAGAGCCGACAGGAAGAGAGCCCAGTTTTCGTCTCATTCTTCTTCCCCAGCGCATGAAGAACCTTCACAGACTCCAGCATGCGCACGCCAAGGGAGGTTCGAGGCTTTTGAAAGCTCTGTTGGAGAAGCTCAGTTTGGTGTTCCTTTCGCTTCGTGTGGGGGATTGCTGGCTTCTCTTCTGCCTTGACTTTGTTCCCTGACTGCTTGTTCTCCTCAGCCTTGTTTCTCCCTCTGGTCCTTTTGGTCTTTTCCTGCCCGTGGCTCTTAGTTTTGCTGATCTTTCTGGATGCAGCTTTCTGAGGTTTGCCTTGAGAGTGCTTGGCCGTGTTCACAGGAGCCCTGTCACTGACTGCAGCGTGGCATGTAACCACTTCTCCCCCTAACGGGCACTCTGGATTCTTTGGCTGGATTTTGGCCTTGGGAGCGCCACTGATAGGCTCAGAGGCTTTCTGTTTGTTCTTCCTGGGTTGATCAGAGGGAACCTTTATGACACTTGGCTTTTCCTGCACCTGATTCACCTTAATGGCTCTGGTGTCTTTAGCTTTGATCACGTTGGGACCTTGGGATTGATCAAGATCTTTCAAAGGATTAAAGAGCTGGGGAAGGTGAATATCCTCCGCCAGTGTAGTAATGTCTGCAAGACCACTGCTAGGTTCAATCCCATTTTCAAGTGTCCCTAGGTCCTGACGACTCCGGCTGTTCTCTCCCAGATCAGCATTTTCAGAACCAGGCTGCTCCTCTTGGCTGAGGGGATCGGTGCAGGCCAGCGGCTGGTGAATATCAGGGATTCCTAAAGGGAGTAGTGGAGGATCTTGGTTCTCTGTTGGGATCTGGTAGGCATCCAGAGGCTTTGAAAGCTTGGTTTTGATATCATCCACGTGCTTACTCTCTATTTGTCCCTGGCTTGGAGCTGGAGGCAGGGCCAGGAGACGCCTGGCACTCTGGACTGGAGCTGTCACTGAAATGTCCCCAAGTTCAGATGGTGGGTTACTCTCAAGTATGTGGCTGTTTCTGCTACTGCAGGACTTGGGGAGTTCTTGACTTTGTGTCACACAAAACGTCTGGCTTGGAGGTTGCAATCCCAGGGAATTTTTCATCACCAGGGGGGAGGTCTCCATCCCTACAAAGGGATCAAGGGAGAAGTCAGTCCCTGGTAAGTGAGATGCTCCCCCTAAACACCAACACAGCAGTCGTGTACCTTTCAAGGGGTTCAGGGGCAAGATGGGCAAGGCATTTCTACTAACTCTTCTTAAGGATCATGGACAGTGCCCTATGCTACGAGGTAAGCGGTGACTGTTGTAATTCTTACTGGTGAGCCTTTCCTGTCGCTGATTCTCGGCTCGCTTTGTATTTCATAGGACTGTTATAAGTCCAATACAAAATGAGTCTTATTTTTAAAAACCTGAAATGTTTTACAAAGCCTAGCATTCTCATATAGGGTCCTTTCCATTCTCCCCACTTTCCCGAGAGGCCAAGAACACGTCACACCATGAACTAGGAGAGGGGGTAGAGCCCTTGCTGATGAAATACATCAACAAAGACAGAGTCTTAGCCTGCTTGCTCTCTGGACAGGATCTCGGACCACAAGGTCTTCAATCCTGGTATAAATGAAGGAAGTGAGGACAGTTCAACTGGCACTCACATAACAAGAGTTCTGAAACACCTTCCGAAGAGACTATAGCAGTAGATGAGGGAAGGGAGTGCTACAGTGTGGCAGTACAGGGGGAACGATCGGCTACAGCAGTGAAAAGTGTGGTACCGATTGGTGTGCTCTCGGCGTTCTTGTACATGTAGCATAGATGACCTCTACAGTGGCCCTCCCACCTTCCCACCTGCATTAGGTGTTCTTTTTTTTGTAATTTATGTTTATGTATTTATTTACTGTTTGAACTTATTTATTCTACGTATTTATTTTTTTGGCTGCACTGGGTCTCTCATTGCTGTGCACGGGCTTTCTCTAGTTGGCGGCTAGCGGGGGCTACTCTCGGTTGCGGTGTGCGGGCTTCTCATCGCGGTGGCTTCTCTTGTTGCGGAGCATGGGATGTAGGCACGTGGGCTTCGGTAGTTGAGGCTCACGGGCTCTAGAATGCAGGCTCCGTCGTTGTGGCACATGCGCTTAGTTGCTGCACGGCATGTGGGATCTTCGCAGACCAGGGCTCGAACCCGTGTCCCCCGCATTGCATTGGCAGGCGGATTCTTAACCACGGCGCCACCAGGGAAGCCCTAGGTGTTCTCATAGAGAGTCTAAAAACAGAGGGCACTGAGCGAAGGTAGTGGTTATTAAAGGCTCAGGATCTAAATTCTACCTGCCTGTACACCCCTTCCCAGCTGTCGATTTGACCCCATTTTTGAGTGCCGACCTCATTCTTCAACTTTCTCTGGCGTTTGTTATACTCACCTTGAAAACTTGTTTCTGTGATGCGTTGAGCAGACACAGGGTGGCAGACTGCAGAGGTGGAAGCTGGTGGTCGGATATTTGTGGGCTGAATCTCCTTCAGTCCCATTCCCATTTCTGGTTGCCCAGAGGCCCGACTTCCTGTGTATGACGCCGAGCCGTAGGATTGCGGGCAGGAGCCAAGTTCTCCATACAGTAAAGACCCCAGTGTGCCTTGGTTATAGTAATATACCTGGCTTCCTTCCTGGCAGGGAAGTGGCAGGCGGCTCTGCCCCTGATTTGGAATCTGAGATGGTGTTCCCTGAGCAAGGCTGGCAGAAAGCGATGGATGTAGAGGGACCATGTTCTTGGCGTCTGAAGTTTTATCATACTGGGCTGCCAGAAACATGGAGGAGGCAGCTGTGTGGCGGTCAGTGAGTGCCAGAGTAAAGTCTCCGAGTGAAGAAGAATTCTTTTCAGTGCTTGCTGTGATGTCCCACTCAAGAACACCTGGATAGGAAGCAGCTGAAGTGGAGATCTGGCTGTGGTCAGTAACTCCAGATAACATAGTCGTGCTAGAATGTTGGTAAAGGTAGGCACTACCCATGAGTGTCTGGAAAGGGGTACCAGTAGCCGATGCCGAACTGACGGCAGGGGCAGAGACTCTGGAGAAGTTGCAGACACTTCGTGTTAGGGAAGTTGCATTGCTCACCACAGGAGGAGAATGCTGCAGAGAATTTAGAGTTCCAAGTAGAGATGGATGTTGGAAATTTTCTGTAAGAACAAGAGGGTCATGAAAAACTCAGGGAGGTTGAGAAATTCTCACTACGTTTGAGGAACGGCATCATCTGAAGGTTCTTGCTATCAGGACACCTCTACTATCACTACTTCCTGAGAAACCCAAAATCAGACAGTTAATGATGGCTGTAAGGACTGAGCAGTTTTCCACTCTTCTCTATTAACTGCCTGTGCTCCCATCTTGGGCACAGACGGGCAGAAGAGCCAAGTGGTGTGGTTCAGAGATTGTTCTCTAGGCTGGAAGCAACCTTCTCCCTGCCCTGTCTTTCCCTTCAGCCTGCACTCGTATTGACTTCTATGCTATTTCCTAGACTGGAAGCATTTTAGAACTAGGAGGCCCTTAGAGAACTTCGATGTTCTCAGTCTCATTTCGTGAGTAAGGAAACTGAGGCTCAGAGAGGTCGGGTTGACTTGTTCAAGTTCTCTCATTATGTTAGTATCATTACCAGGTTTCAGAACCTAAGTATCCTGACTTCCTTGCCAGGACTCCACTCTGAGCATGATACTGCCAGAAAGCAGGAGAAATAGAACTTATAATATAGGCATTTTTTTTGTCCATTAGAAAACAGTACGGCTGTTACCATTGTCGTCTTCAGTGTCTCCCTTTGCTTGTGCAGTTCCCACGCTATTACCTAGAGGTGACGTACAGCTCAGTCCAACTGGTGAATTGAAAGAGTCATTTTTGCCCTCTTCAAGCCTGGTTTCTCATCCTACCTCAAAATGATTACCCGAAAGTGGATTTCTTAAGTGCTTTTGGAAAGGGAAGAGTTATCTGATTACTTCAGATTCCTCACCTGTAAAGTGGTTATAACACCGCCACCAATAATAATAGCAGTAATAATTAATAGATGAATAAGCTGATCTATTGCGTATGATTTATATGGAGGAAGATACAATAAGTTCTAGAAAGACAAAGAAAAATCATGACAAGCATATTACGTTAACGAAAAAGAAATCCATAGATATTAATGAAAACTGGGGTATGTGGCAAGTATCGAAGCCTAATGAATTTACTAACAAATGGCATTCTGTACTATCCATGCAATATTATGAAAGTGAATTTTGCCCACTCTATTTTAGTGAATACTATTAACCAGAAGACACGATGGAGGTGATAGAGGTGAATGAATTCCTAGCCAATGCATACAGACAGAGAAGGTATGTCAGTAAAAAATGCATAACAAGCAACAGAATGCAATAAATGTGCATGTATAGGTAGCCACAACACATATAGACAAGTATTTCAATGAAAACCGGTACGAAGCAGACAGCAAAATAATAAGTGTAAAAGAGTTTCATTATTGTGCTCCTTCATATTTTTACCCAGCAAGTAAGAGGTATTAAGCCTAGGAGAAATATATATTTCAATGAATATAGCTTATATAATAAGCAGAAAGGAAGCTTAAAATGTATCAGGAAGGTTTTTGGATTTATCCTAGAACTTAGATTAGAATCATCTTCAGCATCCAAGAAGATGGCATCCCAAAACCTCAAAAAACCATCATGCCTAGAATCCAATTAAAAAAGATTTTCAAATGTAAGAAAATCCACAGGACTCCACAATATGGTTTTCGATAAATGTGGATGTTTGTTTGTTTTGTTTCTTTGGCCGCGCCGCGTGGCCCTGGCCGTGAAAGCACCGAGTCCTAAGCACTGGACCGCCAGGGAATTCCCTAAGTGGGGGGAATTAGAGATGTGGGGCTTGACTTTTTCTTCTTCTTCTTCTTCTTCTTCGGTAGCTAAGATCTACAAGCGAACGATGGCTGTTGATCAATGTGCTCTCTGTGTTAGGAAGGAAATAACTGTAAAAATGAAAAGCAGCCTTGCCTTAGAACCTACATATCACACCAAGGAAAATAGTCCTTCTGATTCAATTTAGAAGATATCACTTAAAATGTTGAATTGGTGAAATGTCTACCTAGTTTAAAAATTAGAAAGAATAAAACACTGAAAAGCAGCCCCCTAGATAACCACTGTGGTTGCTTGTTTATAGGAGGCATCATTTCTAAAACGTATTTCTAAAATGTTTATATTCAAAACTGTCAAGTGGCCAACTGTATTCAGAGAGGCAATAAAAGAAAGAAAACGGAGTATGACTTTTCTGATAAGCTGCCTTTCCTGGTGATCCCCTGTTCTGGCCTTACTTTCCTTCTTAGTCTGTTAATGTAAGGGTTTGCTACCATCAACTTGGTTTTGCCCTGCTCTGAGCAGGTTTCCCTCTGTGCTGTTTCTGCTTTAATTGAAAATCTTTGGTTCCCATCAGCATTCCATTGCAAACTCCGTTTTTCTTGAGAGCTCCTCTATGCTTTCCCTCTTCATTCTTACATTTTCTCCCATCTCTTGGTGCCTGTTGGCCTGTGCTAATGAAAACCATCCTAAACTTCCTTACGCTCGACTCTGTGCCTCCCTGTAGAGCCCAGTACTCTCCATCCTCTCTCCCTATTCTCTCTTTTCAACTAGTCGAAATCCTAGTGGAGGGAGACCATTAGAGATGAAACATCTTGGTATATATTGCTAGTTTTCTATGTCCCCTGACTTTTCTATGTTTCTGTTGAAACACTCTTGAGAAGTGTCTGATTTCGTTTTCTACATGGGTACCCTTTAAGGCTCAATACTGGAAAAGAAGGGGATCAGAGTGATCAACCCAACGTGGTATCCTAACGTAACAGTTAAGGAAAGCAACAGGCTTTGTGAGACAGCCAGTGATTTGTCCAAAGTCACACAGATAGTAAACGTCAAAGTCAAAAGTGAAATTAGGTCTCCAGACGTGTAGTTCAATACTTTCCCTCATTATTCCATGCTATTTTGAATCTCCTACTCAATTTAGGGGCAAAAGAAATCGAACGCAAAACTTTCCAAAGTTTCTTTTCTTACCTGACATGGTCAGAGAAGAGGAAGCATCCACTGCAGGTACCAGGGATGAGGAGACAACACTAGAGGATGTCCGAGTGGCTGCAGCTGAACGGCGCACGTGTCCAGTACAGAGGTCACTGGTTACTGGTCCAAACAGCTCCACGGAAACCCCAAGACTCTACCAAGTGGTAGTAGGTTTGGTAGGAGAGTGATGTCACAAAGCAGGCAGTTGAAAGGTATGAGAGAGCCAATAGGGAGGTCCGATCCCCAACAGGAAGGCGGGCTTGGGTGAAGAGAGTGTAGGAGAGCTAAAACAACACCTGAGTTTCTGAGCTCTGGGGAGGAAATCCTAGAAGACAGATTTACCTCCCCCAGGCTCTTCCATTAGGGAAATCATTGCCACATTTCTTACAGACGTTCATTAATACACTGAACTAAGAGTTACTTATATTCTACAGAGTATTCTATTTTATGTATCATATACTTAGAGCTATATAGATCTTCTTTAATTAATAATCCTTAGGAAGGAAAGAGCCATCTAGTTTGAACTATTACAGTTGTTCTGAAATCATATGTGTCTAATGAGTGAACTGATAGCAGCTTTTAAGGAGCCAAAGTAGGGATTAAGAAGCTCTTTTTGTAACTTGGTTCAAGAGTAGGGTGAAGTTTGTTGAGTGTACCTTGTGGAGAATGTTGTGGTCCAAGGCTCTTCTCTTTTAGTTTCTTCTCCTTGACTCCTACCTTCCTTGGGCTGGGCTAGGCTGGGGGCCAGGTTGGACTTGCGACTTAACATTTCTCTTCCGCTTTCTCTTTTTTTTTTTTCTTCCATTATGGGCATTGCTTCGAGGACAAGCCTTGATCTTGCATTGGACGTTACTTCCTGTCACCTTCCAGCAGCAGGAGTCTTCTTTTCAGTGCTTGATGCTTCACGAAATAGACTCTGCCCGTTGGCAGCAAATACCAGAGAGCTAGGAGACAGAGCTGGTTGCAGACCTTTCCTCTTCCAGCCTTTGGTTGCAATTGTTTGGCCCATAATTTGCTAGCTCTAGTTCCTTGGGCCACACAGGTATCCTGCCATCTCCAGCTCTTGTTATATGTGAGAGACATTCTGAACACTGTCCCTTTTTCTTTGCACAGAAGTATATACAGTGTGGCAGTTACTGTAATCTCCTCCGCCTTGCAAACAGCCACTCTAGAATCTTGGACCTCTAGGACTCTCTGTCTTGCATGCTTGGGGGCAAGGCCAAGCAAAATGAAGAGGAGAATAATTAGAGAAAGAGGAGGACGTTGGGGGAGAATTGGGAGCAGGTAAGGTGAAAGGGCACAGGAGAAAAGAGATGCATGTAGACTTTTTGGTTTCTGTGGGAAACAGGTTGACACACTTGGGCCTCATTTGGTATTAACAGAACAGAGAGTTAAAGATCTAAGTAGCTAGATAGTGTGCAGCAACTGCCATGAAGTCTGTACACTGAAGAGAACAGTCTCACATCTAGTTTTCATTTTGTTTTATGTCATAGTACCTTATTTATAGCATTCACTGGTGTGTTTGTAGAATACAGATGTTTTCAAATGCTCTGGTTTTGTCTACATGGTTATCTCCTTGTCCTGTTTGTAAGGAATCCAACATTGTAAGACATATTGCATGTTTTTCTCTTGACGATTGTTGACCTTGAAGCGTCATGAACTAACTTGAGCTGTTGGATTCTGTGGAGAAACGTTCAAAAGGGTCTGTGAAAAAGGCACTGTGGTGAGTCGCATTATGCACCCGAGCGTAAGGAGCAGATATCTGCCACCAGCCCAGCTTGGCCTGGATTGCCTCTGTTTTAGTTCCCCTGGTTAGTGCTTTTCTCCCTAACCACTCTTGTGACTGTGATAATGTGAGTAAGGGCGGAGTTGCTAATGATCTATGTGTGAGGTAAGCTGGTTTGAGGGAGGAAATCTATGGACCTAGTCATTTTCCTTGGTGGTAAGCTTTCAGGGGTGCAGAGATGGATCTTCCTGGGGCCTTTTCTGGTCCCAGGAAGATATCGCATAGATGGGACCTCCCAAGACACACATTGAATCTTTAGGCCTGTTTTTCCTATTATGAGGTACGAGTTTCTTCACTGATGGGGATGATGCTTATCTGAGAAGAAATTGTGAAAGGTGGTGTAGTGTAGAGGTGTGGCTTAAGCTTTTAAGTTTTCCTCCAGGTTTTTCCCCTAAGCTTCCTACTTCGGACGGCCTACTTACATGATACTAGTAGGTGATGTCCGGCTAACAACTTCCTAAATATACCTGCAAGCCAGATCAGTGTCTCTTTTCTCTGTATTCCCATGGAAATCAAGAGTCCCGCCGAATTTTCCATCGAAACAGTTGATTTGTGTTGTCTCTAGGAATTCTAAAGGGCGTACCGTTGCTTCCTAACCGGTGTCATTTGGGAGATCCGCCTCTGTACGTTCAAATGATTAATTTTGAGACTTTGCTCATGTGTGCAGTAAACCCTTGAATTCCCTAAGACCTTCCTTTCCTCCATCTCCTACCCCATTAAGCCCGCTTCAGTTCATCTCCTGAATTTCTTTGGAATCTGTCAGCCAGCTCTTCCTCAACTTCCTAATACTGAACTTGCCTGTCTGTTGCGATTAGGTCCTAACTAGTGTCCATATATCTTGTTTCCTTCCAATCCACTCTTCACACAAGAAACCTTCAAAGCAAGTTGGAACGTTGCTCATAAACATCGCTCACAAACATTGTTTTGAGAATAGAAAACACACTGTTGGCCTTTAAGACTCTGCGTGGTCTAGAATCCTCTCTGCTTCTCTAGCCCCATCTTGTGCCACTTTTGCCCTCACTTTCTATGCTTCAGATACACTGAATTAACCTTAGTTCTCACTCATCTGACAGAAGTCAGTTCAGATACTATTTTTCACTGTGATTCCTAGCATTAAGGAATTTGATTATCAGGTTTTGTATGAGGACTATTTCATCAGGGGTACAGAAGTTCTGGCCATCTCTGGTTTTGGATATCCCTTATTTGTTGAGACCTTTGCGTTGTTTGGTTGCCTTTTGTCTGTTTTCCAGATGGGAAAACAGGAACAAGGGAAGTATAGGTTATTACTAGGTGGGGTTGAACAAGTGGAGCAGCAAACTGCAAAGCAGAAAGAAGAGGGACGTACTATAGAGGGATATGACTTCCATTCTCAAGGCGCCTGCATCCTGTGCAGGGAGACAGCCTAACATAAAATGTGCCTAACAACAAATATATTGACTTCTTACTAAAAATCTCCAGTTCATAGAACCGAGGGGTTTGTACCTTCTCCTTTAAAAGTGATAGTCCTGGGACTTCCCCGGTGGTCCCGTGGTGAAGACTCTGCGCTTCCAATGCAGCAGGCGTGGGTTCAATCCCTGGTTGGGGAGCTAAGATCCCACATGCTGCGCAGCCAAAGAAATTTTTTTCGAACGTTATACTCCTGTATTGTTGGCTTTAGTGGTTTAGATTTTGTTGTACTGTTAAGAAGATTTCAGTTTATTTACCGGGAACAAACAACACATAATGTAAAAATAGTTTCCCAGAAACGATTTCCATCATTCTCTTCTTCCCTTTCTCCCGCAGACTGGTGTTTCACCTTGACAAGTTCTCTGTCATTCCATAGGAAAGCTGTCTGGCTTGGAGGTTGCAATCCCAGGGAATTTTTCATCAGCGGGGAAGTCTCCATCACTACAGAGGAATCAAGGGAGAAGTCAGTCCCTGGTAAGTGAGATGCTCCCCCTAAACACCAACACAGCAGTCGTGTACCTTTCAAGGGGTTCAGGGGCAAGATGGGCAAGGCATTTCTACTAACTCTTCTTAAGGATCACGGACAGTGCCCTATGCTACGAGGTAAGCGGTGACTGCTGTAGTTCTTACTGGTGATCCTTTCCTGTCACTGATTCTCGGCCTTCTTTGTATTTCATAGGACTGTTGTCAGTCCAATACAAAATGAGTCTTATTTTTAAAAACCTGAAATGTTTTACAGAGCCTAGCATTCTCATATAGGGTCCTTTCCATTCTCCCCACTTTCCCGAGAGGCCAAGAACACTTCACACCATGAACTAGGAGAGGGGGTAGAGCCCTTTCTGATGAAATACATCAACAAAGACAGAGCCTTAGCCTGCTTGCTCTCTGGACAGGATCTCGGACCACAAGGTCTTCAATCCTGGTATAAATGAAGGAAGTGAGGACAGTTCAACTGGCACTCTGATAACAAGAGTTCGGAAACACCTTCCAAAGAGACTATAGCAGTAGATGAGGGAAGGGAGTGCTACAGTGTGGCAGTACAGGGGGAATGATCGGCTACAGCAGTGAAAAGTGTGGTACCGATTGGTGTGCTCTCGGGGTTCTTGTACATGTAGCATAGATGACCTCTACAGTGGCCCTCCCACCTTCCCACCTGCATTAGGTGTTCTTTTTTTTTGTAATTTATGTTTATGTATTTATTTACTGTTTGAACTTATTTATTCTACGTATTTATTTTTTTGGCTGCACTGGGTCTCTCATTGCTGTGCACGGGCTTTCTCTAGTTGGCGGCTAGCGGGGGCTACTCTCGGTTGCGGTGTGCGGGCATCTCATCGCGGTGGCTTCTCTTGTTGCGGAGCATGGGCTGTAGGCACGTGGGCTTCGGTAGTTGAGGCTCACGGGCTCTAGAATGCAGGCTCCGTCGTTGTGGCACATGCGCTTAGTTGCTGCACGGCATGTGGGATCTTCGCAGACCAGGGCTCGAACCCGTGTCCCCTGCATTGGCAGGCGCCACCAGGGAAGCCCTAGGTGTTCTCATATAGAGTCTAAAAACAGAGAGCACTGAGAGAAGGTAGTGGTTATTAAAGGCTCAGGATCTAAATTCTACCTGTCTCTACACCCCTTCCCAGCTGTCGATTTGACCCCATTTTTGAATGCTGACCTCATTGTTCAACTTTTCTCTGCCGTCTGTATACTCACCTTGAAAACTTGTTTCTGTGATGCGTTGAGCAGACACAGGGTGGCAGATTGCAGAGGTGGAAGCTGGTGGTCGGATATTTGTGGGCTGAATCTCCTTCAGTCCCATTCCCATTTCTGGTTGCCCAGAGGCCCTACTTCCTGTGTGTGACGCCGAGCCGTAGGATTGCGGGCAGGAGCCAAGTTCTCCATACAGTAAAGACCCCAGTGTGCCTTGGTTATAGTAATATACCTGGCTTCCTTCCTGGCAGGGAAGTGACAGGCGGCTATGCCCCTGCTTTGTTCGTGGGCCTCCTGATCCAGCAGTTCCCTTGGCTCTGCCCCTGTCGTCAGCTGCCCCTAGGATAACTCTGAGCCCTAGCCACTTCTCTGGTAGATTTCCCTATTCCCCCACTACAGTCACACCTGAATAAGGCAACTCAGACCTTTCAGAGATGTGTCCTGAACCTCTTGTTTTCTGAAATACCTATCTGGTGGTTGTGAGACTTAAGGCCAGCGTCCCCGAGAGACTTTTTCTATTTCTCCTAGTAAACCTAGACTCATCTTCTGTCACCTTCAACTCTACTCCAATTGTGTTCTTTCAACCCAGACCTCTGACCCTGCTTTTTACTTCTGCCATTTCATCCTCGCTCCTGCTTCCTTTCCTAAATCCATACGTCTCTTTTGGCCTTCCTAGCCCTGGGCCAAGTTCCTTCCTCTTTGCTCAGTTTTTACCCCTTTCCTTCATTCTCCCATCCAACTTTCAGTCCTTCCTTTCTCACGCCCCAGTTAGCAGCATCTGAAAATTCGAAAGGTTTGTTACTCGTCTATTAATTGTATTCCATTTACTTATTCAGTTCTATACCTGTCTTACCTGTGTATGGAAGAACAGCTGGTAGCCAAGGTGGCACCAAGAATCCTAGCAGCTCTCACTTGACGTATCCGTAGTAGTCGGCAATTTCCATTTCGTTTTCCCTCTCGGTGAAAAATTGCAGCTTGCCCGAAGAGGTGTATCTGGCAGCATTCTCCCGTTGTTGTTGAGCCCGCCTCTTCATGGCCTCTCGCTCTGGCCTCTGCTCTTGTTCGATGGGCTTTGACATGACTGGCTCAGGCACGTTGGGTTCCCTCCATGGAACTCGTTGCTTGCTGAAGTCTTGGAGTAGAAATTGGGTTTGGAGCTTGGGTGGGGACTGGCGCTTATTCACAGCAGGGGGAACAGGCTCCCGCTGGAGAGGAGCGCCAGATGAAGTTTTGGAGGGTGCAGGCCTAGGAGCAGCAGACTGAGGGACACGAGGCTGGGTATGGTTGGTCCAAGCCGGTTGGGTTGGGTTGGTCACAGTTGGCTGAGCTGGTTTGGCGGGGCCTGGCAAAGAGGCAGGAGCTGGCTGGGATGAATTGGCTGCAGCAGGTTGAGCTGAGTCAGTAGAACCAGGCTGGGCACGGTAAGCCCCAGCAGGCCGATGTGAGGCCAGAGACTGTGGCCTCCGAGGAGCGGGTCGAGCTTGAGGCTTGTCCCAGGCAGAAAAAGGCAGAGGTATCAACTTGACCTTCCCAGGAGGAGGCCGCTCATACTGGGCTGGAGACGGACACTCTGTTTCAGCACTGCTGTCTGGTTTCTGGGCTTGGACTTGCGTTTTCTCAGGACCCTTCCCCTCACGTGGGGTATGCCGCCATGGCTGGATAGCTGGGGGTGGCTGGGGGTCTTTGGGGTTGCTTGACTTTCCCAAGAGCCGACAGGAAGAGAGCCCAGTTTTCGTCTCATTCTTCTTCCCCAGCGCATGAAGAACCTTCACAGACTCCAGCATGCGCACGCCAAGGGAGGTTCGAGGCTTTTGAAAGCTCTGTTGGAGAAGCTCAGTTTGGTGTTCCTTTCGCTTCGTGTGGGGGATTGCTGGCTTCTCTTCTGCCTTGACTTTGTTCCCTGACTGCTTGTTCTCCTCAGCCTTGTTTCTCCCTCTGGTCCTTTTGGTCTTTTCCTGCCCGTGGCTCTTAGTTTTGCTGATCTTTCTGGATGCAGCTTTCTGAGGTTTGCCTTGAGAGTGCTTGGCCGTGTTCACAGGAGCCCTGTCACTGACTGCAGCGTGGCATGTAACCACTTCTCCCCCTAACGGGCACTCTGGATTCTTTGGCTGGATTTTGGCCTTGGGAGCGCCACTGATAGGCTCAGAGGCTTTCTGTTTGTTCTTCCTGGGTTGATCAGAGGGAACCTTTATGACACTTGGCTTTTCCTGCACCTGATTCACCTTAATGGCTCTGGTGTCTTTAGCTTTGATCACGTTGGGACCTTGGGATTGATCAAGATCTTTCAAAGGATTAAAGAGCTGGGGAAGGTGAATATCCTCCGCCAGTGTAGTAATGTCTGCAAGACCACTGCTAGGTTCAATCCCATTTTCAAGTGTCCCTAGGTCCTGACGACTCCGGCTGTTCTCTCCCAGATCAGCATTTTCAGAACCAGGCTGCTCCTCTTGGCTGAGGGGATCGGTGCAGGCCAGCGGCTGGTGAATATCAGGGATTCCTAAAGGGAGTAGTGGAGGATCTTGGTTCTCTGTTGGGATCTGGTAGGCATCCAGAGGCTTTGAAAGCTTGGTTTTGATATCATCCACGTGCTTACTCTCTATTTGTCCCTGGCTTGGAGCTGGAGGCAGGGCCAGGAGACGCCTGGCACTCTGGACTGGAGCTGTCACTGAAATGTCCCCAAGTTCAGATGGTGGGTTACTCTCAAGTATGTGGCTGTTTCTGCTACTGCAGGACTTGGGGAGTTCTTGACTTTGTGTCACACAAAACGTCTGGCTTGGAGGTTGCAATCCCAGGGAATTTTTCATCACCAGGGGGGAGGTCTCCATCCCTACAAAGGGATCAAGGGAGAAGTCAGTCCCTGGTAAGTGAGATGCTCCCCCTAAACACCAACACAGCAGTCGTGTACCTTTCAAGGGGTTCAGGGGCAAGATGGGCAAGGCATTTCTACTAACTCTTCTTAAGGATCATGGACAGTGCCCTATGCTACGAGGTAAGCGGTGACTGTTGTAATTCTTACTGGTGAGCCTTTCCTGTCGCTGATTCTCGGCTCGCTTTGTATTTCATAGGACTGTTATAAGTCCAATACAAAATGAGTCTTATTTTTAAAAACCTGAAATGTTTTACAAAGCCTAGCATTCTCATATAGGGTCCTTTCCATTCTCCCCACTTTCCCGAGAGGCCAAGAACACGTCACACCATGAACTAGGAGAGGGGGTAGAGCCCTTGCTGATGAAATACATCAACAAAGACAGAGTCTTAGCCTGCTTGCTCTCTGGACAGGATCTCGGACCACAAGGTCTTCAATCCTGGTATAAATGAAGGAAGTGAGGACAGTTCAACTGGCACTCACATAACAAGAGTTCTGAAACACCTTCCGAAGAGACTATAGCAGTAGATGAGGGAAGGGAGTGCTACAGTGTGGCAGTACAGGGGGAACGATCGGCTACAGCAGTGAAAAGTGTGGTACCGATTGGTGTGCTCTCGGCGTTCTTGTACATGTAGCATAGATGACCTCTACAGTGGCCCTCCCACCTTCCCACCTGCATTAGGTGTTCTTTTTTTTGTAATTTATGTTTATGTATTTATTTACTGTTTGAACTTATTTATTCTACGTATTTATTTTTTTGGCTGCACTGGGTCTCTCATTGCTGTGCACGGGCTTTCTCTAGTTGGCGGCTAGCGGGGGCTACTCTCGGTTGCGGTGTGCGGGCTTCTCATCGCGGTGGCTTCTCTTGTTGCGGAGCATGGGATGTAGGCACGTGGGCTTCGGTAGTTGAGGCTCACGGGCTCTAGAATGCAGGCTCCGTCGTTGTGGCACATGCGCTTAGTTGCTGCACGGCATGTGGGATCTTCGCAGACCAGGGCTCGAACCCGTGTCCCCCGCATTGCATTGGCAGGCGGATTCTTAACCACGGCGCCACCAGGGAAGCCCTAGGTGTTCTCATAGAGAGTCTAAAAACAGAGGGCACTGAGCGAAGGTAGTGGTTATTAAAGGCTCAGGATCTAAATTCTACCTGCCTGTACACCCCTTCCCAGCTGTCGATTTGACCCCATTTTTGAGTGCCGACCTCATTCTTCAACTTTCTCTGGCGTTTGTTATACTCACCTTGAAAACTTGTTTCTGTGATGCGTTGAGCAGACACAGGGTGGCAGACTGCAGAGGTGGAAGCTGGTGGTCGGATATTTGTGGGCTGAATCTCCTTCAGTCCCATTCCCATTTCTGGTTGCCCAGAGGCCCGACTTCCTGTGTATGACGCCGAGCCGTAGGATTGCGGGCAGGAGCCAAGTTCTCCATACAGTAAAGACCCCAGTGTGCCTTGGTTATAGTAATATACCTGGCTTCCTTCCTGGCAGGGAAGTGGCAGGCGGCTCTGCCCCTGATTTGGAATCTGAGATGGTGTTCCCTGAGCAAGGCTGGCAGAAAGCGATGGATGTAGAGGGACCATGTTCTTGGCGTCTGAAGTTTTATCATACTGGGCTGCCAGAAACATGGAGGAGGCAGCTGTGTGGCGGTCAGTGAGTGCCAGAGTAAAGTCTCCGAGTGAAGAAGAATTCTTTTCAGTGCTTGCTGTGATGTCCCACTCAAGAACACCTGGATAGGAAGCAGCTGAAGTGGAGATCTGGCTGTGGTCAGTAACTCCAGATAACATAGTCGTGCTAGAATGTTGGTAAAGGTAGGCACTACCCATGAGTGTCTGGAAAGGGGTACCGGTAGCCGATGCCGAACTGACGGCAGGGGCAGAGACTCTGGAGAAGTTGCAGACACTTCGTGTTAGGGAAGTTGCATTGCTCACCACAGGAGGAGAATGCTGCAGAGAATTTAGAGTTCCAAGTAGAGATGGATGTTGGAAATTTTCTGTAAGAACAAGAGGGTCATGAAAAACTCAGGGAGGTTGAGAAATTCTCACTACGTTTGAGGAACGGCATCATCTGAAGGTTCTTGCTATCAGGACACCTCTACTATCACTACTTCCTGAGAAACCCAAAATCAGACAGTTAATGATGGCTGTAAGGACTGAGCAGTTTTCCACTCTTCTCTATTAACTGCCTGTGCTCCCATCTTGGGCACAGACGGGCAGAAGAGCCAAGTGGTGTGGTTCAGAGATTGTTCTCTAGGCTGGAAGCAACCTTCTCCCTGCCCTGTCTTTCCCTTCAGCCTGCACTCGTATTGACTTCTATGCTATTTCCTAGACTGGAAGCATTTTAGAACTAGGAGGCCCTTAGAGAACTTCGATGTTCTCAGTCTCATTTCGTGAGTAAGGAAACTGAGGCTCAGAGAGGTCGGGTTGACTTGTTCAAGTTCTCTCATTATGTTAGTATCATTACCAGGTTTCAGAACCTAAGTATCCTGACTTCCTTGCCAGGACTCCACTCTGAGCATGATACTGCCAGAAAGCAGGAGAAATAGAACTTATAATATAGGCATTTTTTTTGTCCATTAGAAAACAGTACGGCTGTTACCATTGTCGTCTTCAGTGTCTCCCTTTGCTTGTGCAGTTCCCACGCTATTACCTAGAGGTGACGTACAGCTCAGTCCAACTGGTGAATTGAAAGAGTCATTTTTGCCCTCTTCAAGCCTGGTTTCTCATCCTACCTCAAAATGATTACCCGAAAGTGGATTTCTTAAGTGCTTTTGGAAAGGGAAGAGTTATCTGATTACTTCAGATTCCTCACCTGTAAAGTGGTTATAACACCGCCACCAATAATAATAGCAGTAATAATTAATAGATGAATAAGCTGATCTATTGCGTATGATTTATATGGAGGAAGATACAATAAGTTCTAGAAAGACAAAGAAAAATCATGACAAGCATATTACGTTAACGAAAAAGAAATCCATAGATATTAATGAAAACTGGGGTATGTGGCAAGTATCGAAGCCTAATGAATTTACTAACAAATGGCATTCTGTACTATCCATGCAATATTATGAAAGTGAATTTTGCCCACTCTATTTTAGTGAATACTATTAACCAGAAGACACGATGGAGGTGATAGAGGTGAATGAATTCCTAGCCAATGCATACAGACAGAGAAGGTATGTCAGTAAAAAATGCATAACAAGCAACAGAATGCAATAAATGTGCATGTATAGGTAGCCACAACACATATAGACAAGTATTTCAATGAAAACCGGTACGAAGCAGACAGCAAAATAATAAGTGTAAAAGAGTTTCATTATTGTGCTCCTTCATATTTTTACCCAGCAAGTAAGAGGTATTAAGCCTAGGAGAAATATATATTTCAATGAATATAGCTTATATAATAAGCAGAAAGGAAGCTTAAAATGTATCAGGAAGGTTTTTGGATTTATCCTAGAACTTAGATTAGAATCATCTTCAGCATCCAAGAAGATGGCATCCCAAAACCTCAAAAAACCATCATGCCTAGAATCCAATTAAAAAAGATTTTCAAATGTAAGAAAATCCACAGGACTCCACAATATGGTTTTCGATAAATGTGGATGTTTGTTTGTTTTGTTTCTTTGGCCGCGCCGCGTGGCCCTGGCCGTGAAAGCACCGAGTCCTAAGCACTGGACCGCCAGGGAATTCCCTAAGTGGGGGGAATTAGAGATGTGGGGCTTGACTTTTTCTTCTTCTTCTTCTTCTTCTTCGGTAGCTAAGATCTACAAGCGAACGATGGCTGTTGATCAATGTGCTCTCTGTGTTAGGAAGGAAATAACTGTAAAAATGAAAAGCAGCCTTGCCTTAGAACCTACATATCACACCAAGGAAAATAGTCCTTCTGATTCAATTTAGAAGATATCACTTAAAATGTTGAATTGGTGAAATGTCTACCTAGTTTAAAAATTAGAAAGAATAAAACACTGAAAAGCAGCCCCCTAGATAACCACTGTGGTTGCTTGTTTATAGGAGGCATCATTTCTAAAACGTATTTCTAAAATGTTTATATTCAAAACTGTCAAGTGGCCAACTGTATTCAGAGAGGCAATAAAAGAAAGAAAACGGAGTATGACTTTTCTGATAAGCTGCCTTTCCTGGTGATCCCCTGTTCTGGCCTTACTTTCCTTCTTAGTCTGTTAATGTAAGGGTTTGCTACCATCAACTTGGTTTTGCCCTGCTCTGAGCAGGTTTCCCTCTGTGCTGTTTCTGCTTTAATTGAAAATCTTTGGTTCCCATCAGCATTCCATTGCAAACTCCGTTTTTCTTGAGAGCTCCTCTATGCTTTCCCTCTTCATTCTTACATTTTCTCCCATCTCTTGGTGCCTGTTGGCCTGTGCTAATGAAAACCATCCTAAACTTCCTTACGCTCGACTCTGTGCCTCCCTGTAGAGCCCAGTACTCTCCATCCTCTCTCCCTATTCTCTCTTTTCAACTAGTCGAAATCCTAGTGGAGGGAGACCATTAGAGATGAAACATCTTGGTATATATTGCTAGTTTTCTATGTCCCCTGGCTTTTCTATGTTTCTGTTGAAACACTCTTGAGAAGTGTCTGATTTCGTTTTCTACATGGGTACCCTTTAAGGCTCAATACTGGAAAAGAAGGGGATCAGAGTGATCAACCCAACGTGGTATCCTAACGTAACAGTTAAGGAAAGCAACAGGCTTTGTGAGACAGCCAGTGATTTGTCCAAAGTCACACAGATAGTAAACGTCAAAGTCAAAAGTGAAATTAGGTCTCCAGACGTGTAGTTCAATACTTTCCCTCATTATTCCATGCTATTTTGAATCTCCTACTCAATTTAGGGGCAAAAGAAATCGAACGCAAAACTTTCCAAAGTTTCTTTTCTTACCTGACATGGTCAGAGAAGAGGAAGCATCCACTGCAGGTACCAGGGATGAGGAGACAACACTAGAGGATGTCCGAGTGGCTGCAGCTGAACGGCGCACGTGTCCAGTACAGAGGTCACTGGTTACTGGTCCAAACAGCTCCACGGAAACCCCAAGACTCTACCAAGTGGTAGTAGGTTTGGTAGGAGAGTGATGTCACAAAGCAGGCAGTTGAAAGGTATGAGAGAGCCAATAGGGAGGTCCGATCCCCAACAGGAAGGCGGGCTTGGGTGAAGAGAGTGTAGGAGAGCTAAAACAACACCTGAGTTTCTGAGCTCTGGGGAGGAAATCCTAGAAGACAGATTTACCTCCCCCAGGCTCTTCCATTAGGGAAATCATTGCCACATTTCTTACAGACGTTCATTAATACACTGAACTAAGAGTTACTTATATTCTACAGAGTATTCTATTTTATGTATCATATACTTAGAGCTATATAGATCTTCTTTAATTAATAATCCTTAGGAAGGAAAGAGCCATCTAGTTTGAACTATTACAGTTGTTCTGAAATCATATGTGTCTAATGAGTGAACTGATAGCAGCTTTTAAGGAGCCAAAGTAGGGATTAAGAAGCTCTTTTTGTAACTTGGTTCAAGAGTAGGGTGAAGTTTGTTGAGTGTACCTTGTGGAGAATGTTGTGGTCCAAGGCTCTTCTCTTTTAGTTTCTTCTCCTTGACTCCTACCTTCCTTGGGCTGGGCTAGGCTGGGGGCCAGGTTGGACTTGCGACTTAACATTTCTCTTCCGCTTTCTCTTTTTTTTTTTTCTTCCATTATGGGCATTGCTTCGAGGACAAGCCTTGATCTTGCATTGGACGTTACTTCCTGTCACCTTCCAGCAGCAGGAGTCTTCTTTTCAGTGCTTGATGCTTCACGAAATAGACTCTGCCCGTTGGCAGCAAATACCAGAGAGCTAGGAGACAGAGCTGGTTGCAGACCTTTCCTCTTCCAGCCTTTGGTTGCAATTGTTTGGCCCATAATTTGCTAGCTCTAGTTCCTTGGGCCACACAGGTATCCTGCCATCTCCAGCTCTTGTTATATGTGAGAGACATTCTGAACACTGTCCCTTTTTCTTTGCACAGAAGTATATACAGTGTGGCAGTTACTGTAATCTCCTCCGCCTTGCAAACAGCCACTCTAGAATCTTGGACCTCTAGGACTCTCTGTCTTGCATGCTTGGGGGCAAGGCCAAGCAAAATGAAGAGGAGAATAATTAGAGAAAGAGGAGGACGTTGGGGGAGAATTGGGAGCAGGTAAGGTGAAAGGGCACAGGAGAAAAGAGATGCATGTAGACTTTTTGGTTTCTGTGGGAAACAGGTTGACACACTTGGGCCTCATTTGGTATTAACAGAACAGAGAGTTAAAGATCTAAGTAGCTAGATAGTGTGCAGCAACTGCCATGAAGTCTGTACACTGAAGAGAAGAGTCTCACATCTAGTTTTCATTTTGTTTTATGTCATAGTACCTTATTTATAGCATTCACTGGTGTGTTTGTAGAATACAGATGTTTTCAAATGCTCTGGTTTTGTCTACATGGTTATCTCCTTGTCCTGTTTGTAAGGAATCCAACATTGTAAGACATATTGCATGTTTTTCTCTTGACGATTGTTGACCTTGAAGCGTCATGAACTAACTTGAGCTGTTGGATTCTGTGGAGAAACGTTCAAAAGGGTCTGTGAAAAAGGCACTGTGGTGAGTCGCATTATGCACCCGAGCGTAAGGAGCAGATATCTGCCACCAGCCCAGCTTGGCCTGGATTGCCTCTGTTTTAGTTCCCCTGGTTAGTGCTTTTCTCCCTAACCACTCTTGTGACTGTGATAATGTGAGTAAGGGCGGAGTTGCTAATGATCTATGTGTGAGGTAAGCTGGTTTGAGGGAGGAAATCTATGGACCTAGTCATTTTCCTTGGTGGTAAGCTTTCAGGGGTGCAGAGATGGATCTTCCTGGGGCCTTTTCTGGTCCCAGGAAGATATCGCATAGATGGGACCTCCCAAGACACACATTGAATCTTTAGGCCTGTTTTTCCTATTATGAGGTACGAGTTTCTTCACTGATGGGGATGATGCTTATCTGAGAAGAAATTGTGAAAGGTGGTGTAGTGTAGAGGTGTGGCTTAAGCTTTTAAGTTTTCCTCCAGGTTTTTCCCCTAAGCTTCCTACTTCGGACGGCCTACTTACATGATACTAGTAGGTGATGTCCGGCTAACAGCTTCCTAAATATACCTGCAAGCCAGATCAGTGTCTCTTTTCTCTGTATTCCCATGGAAATCAAGAGTCCCGCCGAATTTTCCATCGAAACAGTTGATTTGTGTTGTCTCTAGGAATTCTAAAGGGCGTACCGTTGCTTCCTAACCGGTGTCATTTGGGAGATCCGCCTCTGTACGTTCAAATGATTAATTTTGAGACTTTGCTCATGTGTGCAGTAAACCCTTGAATTCCCTAAGACCTTCCTTTCCTCCATCTCCTACCCCATTAAGCCCGCTTCAGTTCATCTCCTGAATTTCTTTGGAATCTGTCAGCCAGCTCTTCCTCAACTTCCTAATACTGAACTTGCCTGTCTGTTGCGATTAGGTCCTAACTAGTGTCCATATATCTTGTTTCCTTCCAATCCATTCTTCACACAAGAAACCTTCAAAGCAAGTTGGAACGTTGCTCATAAACATCGCTCACAAACATTGTTTTGAGAATAGAAAACACACTGTTGGCCTTTAAGACTCTGCGTGGTCTAGAATCCTCTCTGCTTCTCTAGCCCCATCTTGTGCCACTTTTGCCCTCACTTTCTATGCTTCAGATACACTGAATTAACCTTAGTTCTCACTCATCTGACAGAAGTCAGTTCAGATACTATTTTTCACTGTGATTCCTAGCATTAAGGAATTTGATTATCAGGTTTTGTATGAGGACTATTTCATCAGGGGTACAGAAGTTCTGGCCATCTCTGGTTTTGGATATCCCTTATTTGTTGAGACCTTTGCGTTGTTTGGTTGCCTTTTGTCTGTTTTCCAGATGGGAAAACAGGAACAAGGGAAGTATAGGTTATTACTAGGTGGGGTTGAACAAGTGGAGCAGCAAACTGCAAAGCAGAAAGAAGAGGGACGTACTATAGAGGGATATGACTTCCATTCTCAAGGCGCCTGCATCCTGTGCAGGGAGACAGCCTAACATAAAATGTGCCTAACAACAAATATATTGACTTCTTACTAAAAATCTCCAGTTCATAGAACCGAGGGGTTTGTACCTTCTCCTTTAAAAGTGATAGTCCTGGGACTTCCCCGGTGGTCCCGTGGTGAAGACTCTGCGCTTCCAATGCAGCAGGCGTGGGTTCAATCCCTGGTTGGGGAGCTAAGATCCCACATGCTGCGCAGCCAAAGAAATTTTTGTCGAACGTTATACTCCTGTATTGTTGGCTTTAGTGGTTTAGATTTTGTTGTACTGTTAAGAAGATTTCAGTTTATTTACCGGGAACAAACAACACATAATGTAAAAATAGTTTCCCAGAAACGATTTCCATCATTCTCTTCTTCCCTTTCTCCCGCAGACTGGTGTTTCACCTTGACAAGTTCTCTGTCATTCCATAGGAAAGCTGTCTGGCTTGGAGGTTGCAATCCCAGGGAATTTTTCATCAGCGGGGAAGTCTCCATCACTACAGAGGAATCAAGGGAGAAGTCAGTCCCTGGTAAGTGAGATGCTCCCCCTAAACACCAACACAGCAGTCGTGTACCTTTCAAGGGGTTCAGGGGCAAGATGGGCAAGGCATTTCTACTAACTCTTCTTAAGGATCACGGACAGTGCCCTATGCTACGAGGTAAGCGGTGACTGCTGTAGTTCTTACTGGTGATCCTTTCCTGTCACTGATTCTCGGCCTTCTTTGTATTTCATAGGACTGTTGTCAGTCCAATACAAAATGAGTCTTATTTTTAAAAACCTGAAATGTTTTACAGAGCCTAGCATTCTCATATAGGGTCCTTTCCATTCTCCCCACTTTCCCGAGAGGCCAAGAACACTTCACACCATGAACTAGGAGAGGGGGTAGAGCCCTTTCTGATGAAATACATCAACAAAGACAGAGCCTTAGCCTGCTTGCTCTCTGGACAGGATCTCGGACCACAAGGTCTTCAATCCTGGTATAAATGAAGGAAGTGAGGACAGTTCAACTGGCACTCTGATAACAAGAGTTCGGAAACACCTTCCAAAGAGACTATAGCAGTAGATGAGGGAAGGGAGTGCTACAGTGTGGCAGTACAGGGGGAATGATCGGCTACAGCAGTGAAAAGTGTGGTACCGATTGGTGTGCTCTCGGGGTTCTTGTACATGTAGCATAGATGACCTCTACAGTGGCCCTCCCACCTTCCCACCTGCATTAGGTGTTCTTTTTTTTTGTAATTTATGTTTATGTATTTATTTACTGTTTGAACTTATTTATTCTACGTATTTATTTTTTTGGCTGCACTGGGTCTCTCATTGCTGTGCACGGGCTTTCTCTAGTTGGCGGCTAGCGGGGGCTACTCTCGGTTGCGGTGTGCGGGCATCTCATCGCGGTGGCTTCTCTTGTTGCGGAGCATGGGCTGTAGGCACGTGGGCTTCGGTAGTTGAGGCTCACGGGCTCTAGAATGCAGGCTCCGTCGTTGTGGCACATGCGCTTAGTTGCTGCACGGCATGTGGGATCTTCGCAGACCAGGGCTCGAACCCGTGTCCCCTGCATTGGCAGGCGCCACCAGGGAAGCCCTAGGTGTTCTCATATAGAGTCTAAAAACAGAGAGCACTGAGAGAAGGTAGTGGTTATTAAAGGCTCAGGATCTAAATTCTACCTGTCTCTACACCCCTTCCCAGCTGTCGATTTGACCCCATTTTTGAATGCTGACCTCATTGTTCAACTTTTCTCTGCCGTCTGTATACTCACCTTGAAAACTTGTTTCTGTGATGCGTTGAGCAGACACAGGGTGGCAGACTGCAGAGGTGGAAGCTGGTGGTCGGATATTTGTGGGCTGAATCTCCTTCAGTCCCATTCCCATTTCTGGTTGCCCAGAGGCCCTACTTCCTGTGTGTGACGCCGAGCCGTAGGATTGCGGGCAGGAGCCAAGTTCTCCATACAGTAAAGACCCCAGTGTGCCTTGGTTACAGTAATATACCTGGCTTCCTTCCTGGCAGGGAAGTGACAGGCGGCTATGCCCCTGCTTTGTTCGTGGGCCTCCTGATCCAGCAGTTCCCTTGGCTCTGCCCCTGTCGTCAGCTGCCCCTAGGATAACTCTGAGCCCTAGCCACTTCTCTGGTAGATTTCCCTATTCCCCCACTACAGTCACACCTGAATAAGGCAACTCAGACCTTTCAGAGATGTGTCCTGAACCTCTTGTTTTCTGAAATACCTATCTGGTGGTTGTGAGACTTAAGGCCAGCGTCCCCGAGAGACTTTTTCTATTTCTCCTAGTAAACCTAGACTCATCTTCTGTCACCTTCAACTCTACTCCAATTGTGTTCTTTCAACCCAGACCTCTGACCCTGCTTTTTACTTCTGCCATTTCATCCTCGCTCCTGCTTCCTTTCCTAAATCCATACGTCTCTTTTGGCCTTCCTAGCCCTGGGCCAAGTTCCTTCCTCTTTGCTCAGTTTTTACCCCTTTCCTTCATTCTCCCATCCAACTTTCAGTCCTTCCTTTCTCACGCCCCAGTTAGCAGCATCTGAAAATTCGAAAGGTTTGTTACTCGTCTATTAATTGTATTCCATTTACTTATTCAGTTCTATACCTGTCTTACCTGTGTATGGAAGAACAGCTGGTAGCCAAGGTGGCACCAAGAATCCTAGCAGCTCTCACTTGACGTATCCGTAGTAGTCGGCAATTTCCATTTCGTTTTCCCTCTCGGTGAAAAATTGCAGCTTGCCCGAAGAGGTGTATCTGGCAGCATTCTCCCGTTGTTGTTGAGCCCGCCTCTTCATGGCCTCTCGCTCTGGCCTCTGCTCTTGTTCGATGGGCTTTGACATGACTGGCTCAGGCACGTTGGGTTCCCTCCATGGAACTCGTTGCTTGCTGAAGTCTTGGAGTAGAAATTGGGTTTGGAGCTTGGGTGGGGACTGGCGCTTATTCACAGCAGGGGGAACAGGCTCCCGCTGGAGAGGAGCGCCAGATGAAGTTTTGGAGGGTGCAGGCCTAGGAGCAGCAGACTGAGGGACACGAGGCTGGGTATGGTTGGTCCAAGCCGGTTGGGTTGGGTTGGTCACAGTTGGCTGAGCTGGTTTGGCGGGGCCTGGCAAAGAGGCAGGAGCTGGCTGGGATGAATTGGCTGCAGCAGGTTGAGCTGAGTCAGTAGAACCAGGCTGGGCACGGTAAGCCCCAGCAGGCCGATGTGAGGCCAGAGACTGTGGCCTCCGAGGAGCGGGTCGAGCTTGAGGCTTGTCCCAGGCAGAAAAAGGCAGAGGTATCAACTTGACCTTCCCAGGAGGAGGCCGCTCATACTGGGCTGGAGACGGACACTCTGTTTCAGCACTGCTGTCTGGTTTCTGGGCTTGGACTTGCGTTTTCTCAGGACCCTTCCCCTCACGTGGGGTATGCCGCCATGGCTGGATAGCTGGGGGTGGCTGGGGGTCTTTGGGGTTGCTTGACTTTCCCAAGAGCCGACAGGAAGAGAGCCCAGTTTTCGTCTCATTCTTCTTCCCCAGCGCATGAAGAACCTTCACAGACTCCAGCATGCGCACGCCAAGGGAGGTTCGAGGCTTTTGAAAGCTCTGTTGGAGAAGCTCAGTTTGGTGTTCCTTTCGCTTCGTGTGGGGGATTGCTGGCTTCTCTTCTGCCTTGACTTTGTTCCCTGACTGCTTGTTCTCCTCAGCCTTGTTTCTCCCTCTGGTCCTTTTGGTCTTTTCCTGCCCGTGGCTCTTAGTTTTGCTGATCTTTCTGGATGCAGCTTTCTGAGGTTTGCCTTGAGAGTGCTTGGCCGTGTTCACAGGAGCCCTGTCACTGACTGCAGCGTGGCATGTAACCACTTCTCCCCCTAACGGGCACTCTGGATTCTTTGGCTGGATTTTGGCCTTGGGAGCGCCACTGATAGGCTCAGAGGCTTTCTGTTTGTTCTTCCTGGGTTGATCAGAGGGAACCTTTATGACACTTGGCTTTTCCTGCACCTGATTCACCTTAATGGCTCTGGTGTCTTTAGCTTTGATCACGTTGGGACCTTGGGATTGATCAAGATCTTTCAAAGGATTAAAGAGCTGGGGAAGGTGAATATCCTCCGCCAGTGTAGTAATGTCTGCAAGACCACTGCTAGGTTCAATCCCATTTTCAAGTGTCCCTAGGTCCTGACGACTCCGGCTGTTCTCTCCCAGATCAGCATTTTCAGAACCAGGCTGCTCCTCTTGGCTGAGGGGATCGGTGCAGGCCAGCGGCTGGTGAATATCAGGGATTCCTAAAGGGAGTAGTGGAGGATCTTGGTTCTCTGTTGGGATCTGGTAGGCATCCAGAGGCTTTGAAAGCTTGGTTTTGATATCATCCACGTGCTTACTCTCTATTTGTCCCTGGCTTGGAGCTGGAGGCAGGGCCAGGAGACGCCTGGCACTCTGGACTGGAGCTGTCACTGAAATGTCCCCAAGTTCAGATGGTGGGTTACTCTCAAGTATGTGGCTGTTTCTGCTACTGCAGGACTTGGGGAGTTCTTGACTTTGTGTCACACAAAACGTCTGGCTTGGAGGTTGCAATCCCAGGGAATTTTTCATCACCAGGGGGGAGGTCTCCATCCCTACAAAGGGATCAAGGGAGAAGTCAGTCCCTGGTAAGTGAGATGCTCCCCCTAAACACCAACACAGCAGTCGTGTACCTTTCAAGGGGTTCAGGGGCAAGATGGGCAAGGCATTTCTACTAACTCTTCTTAAGGATCACGGACAGTGCCCTATGCTACGAGGTAAGCGGTGACTGTTGTAATTCTTACTGGTGAGCCTTTCCTGTCGCTGATTCTCGGCTCGCTTTGTATTTCATAGGACTGTTATAAGTCCAATACAAAATGAGTCTTATTTTTAAAAACCTGAAATGTTTTACAAAGCCTAGCATTCTCATATAGGGTCCTTTCCATTCTCCCCACTTTCCCGAGAGGCCAAGAACACGTCACACCATGAACTAGGAGAGGGGGTAGAGCCCTTGCTGATGAAATACATCAACAAAGACAGAGTCTTAGCCTGCTTGCTCTCTGGACAGGATCTCGGACCACAAGGTCTTCAATCCTGGTATAAATGAAGGAAGTGAGGACAGTTCAACTGGCACTCTCATAACAAGAGTTCTGAAACACCTTCCGAAGAGACTATAGCAGTAGATGAGGGAAGGGAGTGCTACAGTGTGGCAGTACAGGGGGAACGATCGGCTACAGCAGTGAAAAGTGTGGTACCGATTGGTGTGCTCTCGGGGTTCTTGTACATGTAGCATAGATGACCTCTACAGTGGCCCTCCCACCTTCCCACCTGCATTAGGTGTTCTTTTTTTTGTAATTTATGTTTATGTATTTATTTACTGTTTGAACTTATTTATTCTACGTATTTATTTTTTTGGCTGCACTGGGTCTCTCATTGCTGTGCACGGGCTTTCTCTAGTTGGCGGCTAGCGGGGGCTACTCTCGGTTGCGGTGTGCGGGCTTCTCATCGCGGTGGCTTCTCTTGTTGCGGAGCATGGGCTGTAGGCACGTGGGCTTCGGTAGTTGAGGCTCACGGGCTCTAGAATGCAGGCTCCGTCGTTGTGGCACATGCGCTTAGTTGCTGCACGGCATGTGGGATCTTCGCAGACCAGGGCTCGAACCCGTGTCCCCCGCATTGCATTGGCAGGCGGATTCTTAACCACGGCGCCACCAGGGAAGCCCTAGGTGTTCTCATATAGAGTCTAAAAACAGAGGGCACTGAGCGAAGGTAGTGGTTATTAAAGGCTCAGGATCTAAATTCTACCTGCCTCTACACCCCTTCCCAGCTGTCGATTTGACCCCATTTTTGAATGCCGACCTCATTCTTCAACTTTCTCTGGCGTTTGTTATACTCACCTTGAAAACTTGTTTCTGTGATGCGTTGAGCAGACACAGGGTGGCAGACTGCAGAGGTGGAAGCTGGTGGTCGGATATTTGTGGGCTGAATCTCCTTCAGTCCCATTCCCATTTCTGGTTGCCCAGAGGCCCGACTTCCTGTGTATGACGCCGAGCCGTAGGATTGCGGGCAGGAGCCAAGTTCTCCATACAGTAAAGACCCCAGTGTGCCTTGGTTACAGTAATATACCTGGCTTCCTTCCTGGCAGGGAAGTGACAGGCGGCTCTGCCCCTGATTTGGAATCTGAGATGGTGTTCCCTGAGCAAGGCTGGCAGAAAGCGATGGATGTAGAGGGACCATGTTCTTGGCGTCTGAAGTTTTATCATCCTGGGCTGCCAGAAACATGGAGGAGGCAGCTGTGTGGCGGTCAGTGAGTGCCAGAGTAAAGTCTCCGAGTGAAGAAGAATTCTTTTCAGTGCTTGCTGTGATGTCCCACTCAAGAACACCTGGATAGGAAGCAGCTGAAGTGGAGATCTGGCTGTGGTCAGTAACTCCAGATAACATAGTCGTGCTAGAATGTTGGTAAAGGTAGGCACTACCCATGAGTGTCTGGAAAGGGGTACCGGTAGCCGATGCCGAACTGACGGCAGGGGCAGAGACTCTGGAGAAGTTGCAGACACTTCGTGTTAGGGAAGTTGCATTGCTCACCACAGGAGGAGAATGCTGCAGAGAATTTAGAGTTCCAAGTAGAGATGGATGTTGGAAATTTTCTGTAAGAACAAGAGGGTCATGAAAAACTCAGGGAGGTTGAGAAATTCTCACTACGTTTGAGGAACGGCATCATCTGAAGGTTCTTGCTATCAGGACACCTCTACTATCACTACTTCCTGAGAAACCCAAAATCAGACAGTTAATGATGGCTGTAAGGACTGAGCAGTTTTCCACTCTTCTCTATTCACTGCCTGTGCTCCCATCTTGGGCACAGACGGGCAGAAGAGCCAAGTGGTGTGGTTCAGAGATTGTTCTCTAGGCTGGAAGCAACCTTCTCCCTGCCCTGTCTTTCCCTTCAGCCTGCACTCGTATTGACTTCTATGCTATTTCCTAGACTGGAAGCATTTTAGAACTAGGAGGCCCTTAGAGAACTTCGATGTTCTCAGTCTCATTTCGTGAGTAAGGAAACTGAGGCTCAGAGAGGTCGGGTTGACTTGTTCAAGTTCTCTCATTATGTTAGTATCATTACCAGGTTTCAGAACCTAAGTATCCTGACTTCCTTGCCAGGACTCCACTCTGAGCATGATACTGCCAGAAAGCAGGAGAAATAGAACTTATAATATAGGCATTTTTTTTGTCCATTAGAAAACAGTACGGCTGTTACCATTGTCGTCTTCAGTGTCTCCCTTTGCTTGTGCAGTTCCCACGCTATTACCTAGAGGTGACGTACAGCTCAGTCCAACTGGTGAATTGAAAGAGTCATTTTTGCCCTCTTCAAGCCTGGTTTCTCATCCTACCTCAAAATGATTACCCGAAAGTGGATTTCTTAAGTGCTTTTGGAAAGGGAAGAGTTATCTGATTACTTCAGATTCCTCACCTGTAAAGTGGTTATAACACCACCACCAATAATAATAGCAGTAATAATTAATAGATGAATAAGCTGATCTATTGCGTATGATTTATATGGAGGAAGATACAATAAGTTCTAGAAAGACAAAGAAAAATCATGACAAGCATATTACGTTAACGAAAAAGAAATCCATAGATATTAATGAAAACTGGGGTATGTGGCAAGTATCGAAGCCTAATGAATTTACTAACAAATGGCATTCTGTACCATCCATGCAATATTATGAAAGTGAATTTTGCCCACTCTATTTTAGTGAATACTATTAACCAGAAGACACGATGGAGGTGATAGAGGTGAATGAATTCCTAGCCAATGCATACAGACAGAGAAGGTATGTCAGTAAAAAATGCATAACAAGCAACAGAATGCAATAAATGTGCATGTATAGGTAGCCACAACACATATAGACAAGTATTTCAATGAAAACCGGTACGAAGCAGACAGCAAAATAATAAGTGTAAAAGAGTTTCATTATTGTGCTCCTTCATATTTTTACCCAGCAAGTAAGAGGTATTAAGCCTAGGAGAAATATATATTTCAATGAATATAGCTTATATAATAAGCAGAAAGGAAGCTTAAAATGTATCAGGAAGGTTTTTGGATTTATCCTAGAACTTAGATTAGAATCATCTTCAGCATCCAAGAAGATGGCATCCCAAAACCTCAAAAAACCATCATGCCTAGAATCCAATTAAAAAAGATTTTCAAATGTAAGAAAATCCACAGGACTCCACAATATGGTTTTCGATAAACGTGGATGTTTGTTTGTTTTGTTTCTTTGGCCGCGCCGCGTGGCCCTGGCCGTGAAAGCACCGAGTCCTAAGCACTGGACCGCCAGGGAATTCCCTAAGTGGGGGGAATTAGAGATGTGGGGCTTGACTTTTTCTTCTTCTTCTTCTTCTTCTTCGGTAGCTAAGATCTACAAGCGAACGATGGCTGTTGATCAATGTGCTCTCTGTGTTAGGAAGGAAATAACTGTAAAAATGAAAAGCAGCCTTGCCTTAGAACCTACATATCACACCAAGGAAAATAGTCCTTCTGATTCAATTTAGAAGATATCACTTAAAATGTTGAATTGGTGAAATGTCTACCTAGTTTAAAAATTAGAAAGAATAAAACACTGAAAAGCAGCCCCCTAGATAACCACTGTGGTTGCTTGTTTATAGGAGGCATCATTTCTAAAACGTATTTCTAAAATGTTTATATTCAAAACTGTCAAGTGGCCAACTGTATTCAGAGAGGCAATAAAAGAAAGAAAACGGAGTATGACTTTTCTGATAAGCTGCCTTTCCTGGTGATCCCCTGTTCTGGCCTTACTTTCCTTCTTAGTCTGTTAATGTAAGGGTTTGCTACCATCAACTTGGTTTTGCCCTGCTCTGAGCAGGTTTCCCTCTGTGCTGTTTCTGCTTTAATTGAAAATCTTTGGTTCCCATCAGCATTCCATTGCAAACTCCGTTTTTCTTGAGAGCTCCTCTATGCTTTCCCTCTTCATTCTTACATTTTCTCCCATCTCTTGGTGCCTGTTGGCCTGTGCTAATGAAAACCATCCTAAACTTCCTTACGCTCGACTCTGTGCCTCCCTGTAGAGCCCAGTACTCTCCATCCTCTCTCCCTATTCTCTCTTTTCAACTAGTCGAAATCCTAGTGGAGGGAGACCATTAGAGATGAAACATCTTGGTATATATTGCTAGTTTTCTATGTCCCCTGGCTTTTCTATGTTTCTGTTGAAACACTCTTGAGAAGTGTCTGATTTCGTTTTCTACATGGGTACCCTTTAAGGCTCAATACTGGAAAAGAAGGGGATCAGAGTGATCAACCCAACGTGGTATCCTAACGTAACAGTTAAGGAAAGCAACAGGCTTTGTGAGACAGCCAGTGATTTGTCCAAAGTCACACAGATAGTAAACGTCAAAGTCAAAACTGAAATTAGGTCTCCAGACGTGTAGTTCAATACTTTCCCTCATTATTCCATGCTATTTTGAATCTCCTACTCAATTTAGGGGCAAAAGAAATCGAACGCAAAACTTTCCAACGTTTCTTTTCTTACCTGACATGGTCAGAGAAGAGGAAGCATCCACTGCAGGTACCAGGGATGAGGAGACAACACTAGAGGATGTCCGAGTGGCTGCAGCTGAACGGCGCACGTGTCCAGTACAGAGGTCACTGGTTACTGGTCCAAACAGCTCCACGGAAACCCCAAGACTCTACCAAGTGGTAGTAGGTTTGGTAGGAGAGTGATGTCACAAAGCAGGCAGTTGAAAGGTATGAGAGAGCCAATAGGGAGGTCCGATCCCCAACAGGAAGGCGGGCTTGGGTGAAGAGAGTGTAGGAGAGCTAAAACAACACCTGAGTTTCTGAGCTCTGGGGAGGAAATCCTAGAAGACAGATTTACCTCCCCCAGGCTCTTCCATTAGGGAAATCATTGCCACATTTCTTACAGACGTTCATTAATACACTGAACTAAGAGTTACTTATATTCTACAGAGTATTCTATTTTATGTATCATATACTTAGAGCTATATAGATCTTCTTTAATTAATAATCCTTAGGAAGGAAAGAGCCATCTAGTTTGAACTATTACAGTTGTTCTGAAATCATATGTGTCTAATGAGTGAACTGATAGCAGCTTTTAAGGAGCCAAAGTAGGGATTAAGAAGCTCTCTTTGTAACTTGGTTCAAGAGTAGGGTGAAGTTTCTTGAGTGTACCTTGTGGAGAATGTTGTGGTCCAAGGCTCTTCTCTTTTAGTTTCTTCTCCTTGACTCCTACCTTCCTTGGGCTGGGCTAGGCTGGGGGCCAGGTTGGACTTGCGACTTAACATTTCTCTTCCGCTTTCTCTTTTTTTTTTTTCTTCCATTATGGGCATTGCTTCGAGGACAAGCCTTGATCTTGCATTGGACGTTACTTCCTGTCACCTTCCAGCAGCAGGAGTCTTCTTTTCAGTGCTTGATGCTTCACGAAATAGACTCTGCCCGTTGGCAGCAAATACCAGAGAGCTAGGAGACAGAGCTGGTTGCAGACCTTTCCTCTTCCAGCCTTTGGTTGCAATTGTTTGGCCCATAATTTGCTAGCTCTAGTTCCTTGGGCCACACAGGTATCCTGCCATCTCCAGCTCTTGTTATATGTGAGAGACATTCTGAACACTGTCCCTTTTTCTTTGCACAGAAGTATATACAGTGTGGCAGTTACTGTAATCTCCTCCGCCTTGCAAACAGCCACTCTAGAATCTTGGACCTCTAGGACTCTCTGTCTTGCATGCTTGGGGGCAAGGCCAAGCAAAATGAAGAGGAGAATAATTAGAGAAAGAGGAGGACGTTGGGGGAGAATTGGGAGCAGGTAAGGTGAAAGGGCACAGGAGAAAAGAGATGCATGTAGACTTTTTGGTTTCTGTGGGAAACAGGTTGACACACTTGGGCCTCATTTGGTATTAACAGAACAGAGAGTTAAAGATCTAAGTAGCTAGATAGTGTGCAGCAACTGCCATGAAGTCTGTACACTGAAGAGAAGAGTCTCACATCTAGTTTTCATTTTGTTTTATGTCATAGTACCTTATTTATAGCATTCACTGGTGTGTTTGTAGAATACAGATGTTTTCAAATGCTCTGGTTTTGTCTACATGGTTATCTCCTTGTCCTGTTTGTAAGGAATCCAACATTGTAAGACATATTGCATGTTTTTCTCTTGACGATTGTTGACCTTGAAGCGTCATGAACTAACTTGAGCTGTTGGATTCTGTGGAGAAACGTTCAAAAGGGTCTGTGAAAAAGGCACTGTGGTGAGTCGCATTATGCACCCGAGCGTAAGGAGCAGATATCTGCCACCAGCCCAGCTTGGCCTGGATTGCCTCTGTTTTAGTTCCCCTGGTTAGTGCTTTTCTCCCTAACCACTCTTGTGACTGTGATAATGTGAGTAAGGGCGGAGTTGCTAATGATCTATGTGTGAGGTAAGCTGGTTTGAGGGAGGAAATCTATGGACCTAGTCATTTTCCTTGGTGGTAAGCTTTCAGGGGTGCAGAGATGGATCTTCCTGGGGCCTTTTCTGGTCCCAGGAAGATATCGCATAGATGGGACCTCCCAAGACACACATTGAATCTTTAGGCCTGTTTTTCCTATTATGAGGTACGAGTTTCTTCACTGATGGGGATGATGCTTATCTGAGAAGAAATTGTGAAAGGTGGTGTAGTGTAGAGGTGTGGCTTAAGCTTTTAAGTTTTCCTCCAGGTTTTTCCCCTAAGCTTCCTACTTCGGACGGCCTACTTACATGATACTAGTAGGTGATGTCCGGCTAACAACTTCCTAAATATACCTGCAAGCCAGATCAGTGTCTCTTTTCTCTGTATTCCCATGGAAATCAAGAGTCCCGCCGAATTTTCCATCGAAACAGTTGATTTGTGTTGTCTCTAGGAATTCTAAAGGGCGTACCGTTGCTTCCTAACCGGTGTCATTTGGGAGATCCGCCTCTGTACGTTCAAATGATTAATTTTGAGACTTTGCTCATGTGTGCAGTAAACCCTTGAATTCCCTAAGACCTTCCTTTCCTCCATCTCCTACCCCATTAAGCCCGCTTCAGTTCATCTCCTGAATTTCTTTGGAATCTGTCAGCCAGCTCTTCCTCAACTTCCTAATACTGAACTTGCCTGTCTGTTGCGATTAGGTCCTAACTAGTGTCCATATATCTTGTTTCCTTCCAATCCACTCTTCACACAAGAAACCTTCAAAGCAAGTTGGAACGTTGCTCATAAACATCGCTCACAAACATTGTTTTGAGAATAGAAAACACACTGTTGGCCTTTAAGACTCTGCGTGGTCTAGAATCCTCTCTGCTTCTCTAGCCCCATCTTGTGCCACTTTTGCCCTCACTTTCTATGCTTCAGATACACTGAATTAACCTTAGTTCTCACTCATCTGACAGAAGTCAGTTCAGATACTATTTTTCACTGTGATTCCTAGCATTAAGGAATTTGATTATCAGGTTTTGTATGAGGACTATTTCATCAGGGGTACAGAAGTTCTGGCCATCTCTGGTTTTGGATATCCCTTATTTGTTGAGACCTTTGCGTTGTTTGGTTGCCTTTTGTCTGTTTTCCAGATGGGAAAACAGGAACAAGGGAAGTATAGGTTATTACTAGGTGGGGTTGAACAAGTGGAGCAGCAAACTGCAAAGCAGAAAGAAGAGGGACGTACTATAGAGGGATATGACTTCCATTCTCAAGGCGCCTGCATCCTGTGCAGGGAGACAGCCTAACATAAAATGTGCCTAACAACAAATATATTGACTTCTTACTAAAAATCTCCAGTTCATAGAACCGAGGGGTTTGTACCTTCTCCTTTAAAAGTGATAGTCCTGGGACTTCCCCGGTGGTCCCGTGGTGAAGACTCTGCGCTTCCAATGCAGCAGGCGTGGGTTCAATCCCTGGTTGGGGAGCTAAGATCCCACATGCTGCGCAGCCAAAGAAATTTTTGTCGAACGTTATACTCCTGTATTGTTGGCTTTAGTGGTTTAGATTTTGTTGTACTGTTAAGAAGATTTCAGTTTATTTACCGGGAACAAACAACACATAATGTAAAAATAGTTTCCCAGAAACGATTTCCATCATTCTCTTCCTCCCTTTCTCCCGCAGACTGGTGTTTCACCTTGACAAGTTCTCTGTCATTCCATAGGAAAGCTGTCTGGCTTGGAGGTTGCAATCCCAGGGAATTTTTCATCAGCGGGGAAGTCTCCATCACTACAGAGGAATCAAGGGAGAAGTCAGTCCCTGGTAAGTGAGATGCTCCCCCTAAACACCAACACAGCAGTCGTGTACCTTTCAAGGGGTTCAGGGGCAAGATGGGCAAGGCATTTCTACTAACTCTTCTTAAGGATCACGGACAGTGCCCTATGCTACGAGGTAAGCGGTGACTGCTGTAGTTCTTACTGGTGATCCTTTCCTGTCACTGATTCTCGGCCTTCTTTGTATTTCATAGGACTGTTGTCAGTCCAATACAAAATGAGTCTTATTTTTAAAAACCTGAAATGTTTTACAGAGCCTAGCATTCTCATATAGGGTCCTTTCCATTCTCCCCACTTTCCCGAGAGGCCAAGAACACTTCACACCATGAACTAGGAGAGGGGGTAGAGCCCTTTCTGATGAAATACATCAACAAAGACAGAGCCTTAGCCTGCTTGCTCTCTGGACAGGATCTCGGACCACAAGGTCTTCAATCCTGGTATAAATGAAGGAAGTGAGGACAGTTCAACTGGCACTCTGATAACAAGAGTTCGGAAACACCTTCCAAAGAGACTATAGCAGTAGATGAGGGAAGGGAGTGCTACAGTGTGGCAGTACAGGGGGAATGATCGGCTACAGCAGTGAAAAGTGTGGTACCGATTGGTGTGCTCTCGGGGTTCTTGTACATGTAGCATAGATGACCTCTACAGTGGCCCTCCCACCTTCCCACCTGCATTAGGTGTTCTTTTTTTTTGTAATTTATGTTTATGTATTTATTTACTGTTTGAACTTATTTATTCTACGTATTTATGTTTTTGGCTGCACTGGGTCTCTCATTGCTGTGCACGGGCTTTCTCTAGTTGGCGGCTAGCGGGGGCTACTCTCGGTTGCGGTGTGCGGGCATCTCATCGCGGTGGCTTCTCTTGTTGCGGAGCATGGGCTGTAGGCACGTGGGCTTCGGTAGTTGAGGCTCACGGGCTCTAGAATGCAGGCTCCGTCGTTGTGGCACATGCGCTTAGTTGCTGCACGGCATGTGGGATCTTCGCAGACCAGGGCTCGAACCCGTGTCCCCCGCATTGCATTGGCAGGCGGATTCTTAACCACGGCGCCACCAGGGAAGCCCTAGGTGTTCTCATAGAGAGTCTAAAAACAGAGGGCACTGAGCGAAGGTAGTGGTTATTAAAGGCTCAGGATCTAAATTCTACCTGCCTCTACACCCCTTCCCAGCTGTCGATTTGACCCCATTTTTGAGTGCCGACCTCATTCTTCAACTTTCTCTGGCGTTTGTTATACTCACCTTGAAAACTTGTTTCTGTGATGCGTTGAGCAGACACAGGGTGGCAGACTGCAGAGGTGGAAGCTGGTGGTCGGATATTTGTGGGCTGAATCTCCTTCGGTCCCATTCCCATTTCTGGTTGCCCAGAGGCCCGACTTCCTGTGTATGACGCCGAGCCGTAGGATTGCGGGCAGGAGCCAAGTTCTCCATACAGTAAAGACTCCAGTGTGCCTTGGTTATAGTAATATACCTGGCTTCCTTCCTGGCAGGGAAGTGGCAGGCGGCTCTGCCCCTGATTTGGAATCTGAGATGGTGTTCCCTGAGCAAGGCTGGCAGAAAGCGATGGATGTAGAGGGACCATGTTCTTGGCGTCTGAAGTTTTATCATACTGGGCTGCCAGAAACATGGAGGAGGCAGCTGTGTGGCGGTCAGTGAGTGCCAGAGTAAAGTCTCCGAGTGAAGAAGAATTCTTTTCAGTGCTTGCTGTGATGTCCCACTCAAGAACACCTGGATAGGAAGCAGCTGAAGTGGAGATCTGGCTGTGGTCAGTAACTCCAGATAACATAGTCGTGCTAGAATGTTGGTAAAGGTAGGCACTACCCATGAGTGTCTGGAAAGGGGTACCGGTAGCCGATGCCGAACTGACGGCAGGGGCAGAGACTCTGGAGAAGTTGCAGACACTTCGTGTTAGGGAAGTTGCATTGCTCACCACAGGAGGAGAATGCTGCAGAGAATTTAGAGTTCCAAGTAGAGATGGATGTTGGAAATTTTCTGTAAGAACAAGAGGGTCATGAAAAACTCAGGGAGGTTGAGAAATTCTCACTACGTTTGAGGAACGGCATCATCTGAAGGTTCTTGCTATCAGGACACCTCTACTATCACTACTTCCTGAGAAACCCAAAATCAGACAGTTAATGATGGCTGTAAGGACTGAGCAGTTTTCCACTCTTCTCTATTAACTGCCTGTGCTCCCATCTTGGGCACAGACGGGCAGAAGAGCCAAGTGGTGTGGTTCAGAGATTGTTCTCTAGGCTGGAAGCAACCTTCTCCCTGCCCTGTCTTTCCCTTCAGCCTGCACTCGTATTGACTTCTATGCTATTTCCTAGACTGGAAGCATTTTAGAACTAGGAGGCCCTTAGAGAACTTCGATGTTCTCAGTCTCATTTCGTGAGTAAGGAAACTGAGGCTCAGAGAGGTCGGGTTGACTTGTTCAAGTTCTCTCATTATGTTAGTATCATTACCAGGTTTCAGAACCTAAGTATCCTGACTTCCTTGCCAGGACTCCACTCTGAGCATGATACTGCCAGAAAGCAGGAGAAATAGAACTTATAATATAGGCATTTTTTTTGTCCATTAGAAAACAGTACGGCTATTACCATGGTCGTCTTCGGTGTCTCCCTTTGCTTGTGCAGTTCCCACGCTATTACCTAGAGGTGACGTACAGCTCAGTCCAACTGGTGAATTGAAAGAGTCATTTTTGCCCTCTTCAAGCCTGGTTTCTCATCCTACCTCAAAATGATTACCCGAAAGTGGATTTCTTAAGTGCTTTTGGAAAGGGAAAAGTTATCTGATTACTTCAGATTCCTCACCTATAAAGTGGTTATAACACCACCACCAATAATAATAGCAGTAATAATTAATAGATGAATAAGCTGATCTATTGCGTATGATTTATATGGAGGAAGATACAATAAGTTCTAGAAAGACAAAGAAAAATCATGACAAGCATATTACGTTAACGAAAAAGAAATCCATAGATATTAATGAAAACTGAGGTATGTGGCAAGTATCGAAGCCTAATGAATTTACTAACAAATGGCATTCTGTACTATCCATGCAATATTATGAAAGTGAATTTTGCCCACTCTATTTTAGTGAATACTATTAACCAGAAGACACGATGGAGGTGATAGAGGTGAATGAATTCCTAGCCAATGCATACAGACAGAGAAGGTATGTCAGTAAAAAATGCATAACAAGCAACAGAATGCAATAAATGTGCATGTATAGGTAGCCACAACACATATAGACAAGTATTTCAATGAAAACCGGTACGAAGCAGACAGCAAAATAATAAGTGTAAAAGAGTTTCATTATTGTGCTCCTTCATATTTTTACCCAGCAAGTAAGAGGTATTAAGCCTAGGAGAAATATATATTTCAATGAATATAGCTTATATAATAAGCAGAAAGGAAGCTTAAAATGTATCAGGAAGGTTTTTGGATTTATCCTAGAACTTAGATTAGAATCATCTTCAGCATCCAAGAAGATGGCATCCCAAAACCTCAAAAAACCATCATGCCTAGAATCCAATTAAAAAAGATTTTCAAATGTAAGAAAATCCACAGGACTCCACAATATGGTTTTCGATAAACGTGGATGTTTGTTTGTTTTGTTTCTTTGGCCGCGCCGCGTGGCCCTGGCCGTGAAAGCACCGAGTCCTAAGCACTGGACCGCCAGGGAATTCCCTAAGTGGAGGGGGGAATTAGAGATGTGGGGCTTGACTTTTTCTTCTTCTTCTTCGGTAGCTAAGCTCTACAAGCGAACGATGGCTGTTGATCAATGTGCTCTCTGTGTTAGGAAGGAAATAACTGTAAAAATGAAAAGCAGCCTTGCCTTAGAACCTACATATCACACCAAGGAAAATAGTCCTTCTGATTCAATTTAGAAGATATCACTTAAAATGTTGAATTGGTGAAATGTCTACCTAGTTTAAAAATTAGAAAGAATAAAACACTGAAAAGCAGCCCCCTAGATAACCACTGTGGTTGCTTGTTTATAGGAGGCATCATTTCTAAAACGTATTTCTAAAATGTTTATATTCAAAACTGTCAAGTGGCCAACTGTATTCAGAGAGGCAATAAAAGAAAGAAAACGGAGTATGACTTTTCTGATAAGCTGCCTTTCCTGGTGATCCCCTGTTCTGGCCTTACTTTCCTTCTTAGTCTGTTAATGTAAGGGTTTGCTACCATCAACTTGGTTTTGCCCTGCTCTGAGCAGGTTTCCCTCTGTGCTGTTTCTGCTTTAATTGAAAATCTTTGGTTCCCATCAGCATTCCATTGCAAACTCCGTTTTTCTTGAGAGCTCCTCTATGCTTTCCCTCTTCATTCTTACATTTTCTCCCATCTCTTGGTGCCTGTTGGCCTGTGCTAATGAAAACCATCCTAAACTTCCTTACGCTCGACTCTGTGCCTCCCTGTAGAGCCCAGTACTCTCCATCCTCTCTCCCTATTCTCTCTTTTCAACTAGTCGAAATCCTAGTGGAGGGAGACCATTAGAGATGAAACATCTTGGTATATATTGCTAGTTTTCTATGTCCCCTGGCTTTTCTATGTTTCTGTTGAAACACTCTTGAGAAGTGTCTGATTTCGTTTTCTACATGGGTACCCTTTAAGGCTCAATACTGGAAAAGAAGGGGATCAGAGTGATCAACCCAACGTGGTATCCTAACGTAACAGTTAAGGAAAGCAACAGGCTTTGTGAGACAGCCAGTGATTTGTCCAAAGTCACACAGATAGTAAACGTCAAAGTCAAAACTGAAATTAGGTCTCCAGACGTGTAGTTCAATACTTTCCCTCATTATTCCATGCTATTTTGAATCTCCTACTCAATTTAGGGGCAAAAGAAATCGAACGCAAAACTTTCCAACGTTTCTTTTCTTACCTGACATGGTCAGAGAAGAGGAAGCATCCACTGCAGGTACCAGGGATGAGGAGACAACACTAGAGGATGTCCGAGTGGCTGCAGCTGAACGGCGCACGTGTCCAGTACAGAGGTCACTGGTTACTGGTCCAAACAGCTCCACGGAAACCCCAAGACTCTACCAAGTGGTAGTAGGTTTGGTAGGAGAGTGATGTCACAAAGCAGGCAGTTGAAAGGTATGAGAGAGCCAATAGGGAGGTCCGATCCCCAACAGGAAGGCGGGCTTGGGTGAAGAGAGTGTAGGAGAGCTAAAACAACACCTGAGTTTCTGAGCTCTGGGGAGGAAATCCTAGAAGACAGATTTACCTCCCCCAGGCTCTTCCATTAGGGAAATCATTGCCACATTTCTTACAGACGTTCATTAATACACTGAACTAAGAGTTACTTATATTCTACAGAGTATTCTATTTTATGTATCATATACTTAGAGCTATATAGATCTTCTTTAATTAATAATCCTTAGGAAGGAAAGAGCCATCTAGTTTGAACTATTACAGTTGTTCTGAAATCATATGTGTCTAATGAGTGAACTGATAGCAGCTTTTAAGGAGCCAAAGTAGGGATTAAGAAGCTCTTTTTGTAACTTGGTTCAAGAGTAGGGTGAAGTTTGTTGAGTGTACCTTGTGGAGAATGTTGTGGTCCAAGGCTCTTCTCTTTTAGTTTCTTCTCCTTGACTCCTACCTTCCTTGGGCTGGGCTAGGCTGGGGGCCAGGTTGGACTTGCGACTTAACATTTCTCTTCCGCTTTCTCTTTTTTTTTTTTCTTCCATTATGGGCATTGCTTCGAGGACAAGCCTTGATCTTGCATTGGACGTTACTTCCTGTCACCTTCCAGCAGCAGGAGTCTTCTTTTCAGTGCTTGATGCTTCACGAAATAGACTCTGCCCGTTGGCAGCAAATACCAGAGAGCTAGGAGACAGAGCTGGTTGCAGACCTTTCCTCTTCCAGCCTTTGGTTGCAATTGTTTGGCCCATAATTTGCTAGCTCTAGTTCCTTGGGCCACACAGGTATCCTGCCATCTCCAGCTCTTGTTATATGTGAGAGACATTCTGAACACTGTCCCTTTTTCTTTGCACAGAAGTATATACAGTGTGGCAGTTACTGTAATCTCCTCCGCCTTGCAAACAGCCACTCTAGAATCTTGGACCTCTAGGACTCTCTGTCTTGCATGCTTGGGGGCAAGGCCAAGCAAAATGAAGAGGAGAATAATTAGAGAAAGAGGAGGACGTTGGGGGAGAATTGGGAGCAGGTAAGGTGAAAGGGCACAGGAGAAAAGAGATGCATGTAGACTTTTTGGTTTCTGTGGGAAACAGGTTGACACACTTGGGCCTCATTTGGTATTAACAGAACAGAGAGTTAAAGATCTAAGTAGCTAGATAGTGTGCAGCAACTGCCATGAAGTCTGTACACTGAAGAGAAGAGTCTCACATCTAGTTTTCATTTTGTTTTATGTCATAGTACCTTATTTATAGCATTCACTGGTGTGTTTGTAGAATACAGATGTTTTCAAATGCTCTGGTTTTGTCTACATGGTTATCTCCTTGTCCTGTTTGTAAGGAATCCAACATTGTAAGACATATTGCATGTTTTTCTCTTGACGATTGTTGACCTTGAAGCGTCATGAACTAACTTGAGCTGTTGGATTCTGTGGAGAAACGTTCAAAAGGGTCTGTGAAAAAGGCACTGTGGTGAGTCGCATTATGCACCCGAGCGTAAGGAGCAGATATCTGCCACCAGCCCAGCTTGGCCTGGATTGCCTCTGTTTTAGTTCCCCTGGTTAGTGCTTTTCTCCCTAACCACTCTTGTGACTGTGATAATGTGAGTAAGGGCGGAGTTGCTAATGATCTATGTGTGAGGTAAGCTGGTTTGAGGGAGGAAATCTATGGACCTAGTCATTTTCCTTGGTGGTAAGCTTTCAGGGGTGCAGAGATGGATCTTCCTGGGGCCTTTTCTGGTCCCAGGAAGATATCGCATAGATGGGACCTCCCAAGACACACATTGAATCTTTAGGCCTGTTTTTCCTATTATGAGGTACGAGTTTCTTCACTGATGGGGATGATGCTTATCTGAGAAGAAATTGTGAAAGGTGGTGTAGTGTAGAGGTGTGGCTTAAGCTTTTAAGTTTTCCTCCAGGTTTTTCCCCTAAGCTTCCTACTTCGGACGGCCTACTTACATGATACTAGTAGGTGATGTCCGGCTAACAACTTCCTAAATACCTGCAAGCCAGATCAGTGTCTCTTTTCTCTGTATTCCCATGGAAATCAAGAGTCCCGCCGAATTTTCCATCGAAACAGTTGATTTGTGTTGTCTCTAGGAATTCTAAAGGGCGTACCGTTGCTTCCTAACCGGTGTCATTTGGGAGATCCGCCTCTGTACGTTCAAATGATTAATTTTGAGACTTTGCTCATGTGTGCAGTAAACCCTTGAATTCCCTAAGACCTTCCTTTCCTCCATCTCCTACCCCATTAAGCCCGCTTCAGTTCATCTCCTGAATTTCTTTGGAATCTGTCAGCCAGCTCTTCCTCAACTTCCTAATACTGAACTTGCCTGTCTGTTGCGATTAGGTCCTAACTAGTGTCCATATATCTTGTTTCCTTCCAATCCACTCTTCACACAAGAAACCTTCAAAGCAAGTTGGAACGTTGCTCATAAACATCGCTCACAAACATTGTTTTGAGAATAGAAAACACACTGTTGGCCTTTAAGACTCTGCGTGGTCTAGAATCCTCTCTGCTTCTCTAGCCCCATCTTGTGCCACTTTTGCCCTCACTTTCTATGCTTCAGATACACTGAATTAACCTTAGTTCTCACTCATCTGACAGAAGTCAGTTCAGATACTATTTTTCACTGTGATTCCTAGCATTAAGGAATTTGATTATCAGGTTTTGTATGAGGACTATTTCATCAGGGGTACAGAAGTTCTGGCCATCTCTGGTTTTGGATATCCCTTATTTGTTGAGACCTTTGCGTTGTTTGGTTGCCTTTTGTCTGTTTTCCAGATGGGAAAACAGGAACAAGGGAAGTATAGGTTATTACTAGGTGGGGTTGAACAAGTGGAGCAGCAAACTGCAAAGCAGAAAGAAGAGGGACGTACTATAGAGGGATATGACTTCCATTCTCAAGGCGCCTGCATCCTGTGCAGGGAGACAGCCTAACATAAAATGTGCCTAACAACAAATATATTGACTTCTTACTAAAAATCTCCAGTTCATAGAACCGAGGGGTTTGTACCTTCTCCTTTAAAAGTGATAGTCCTGGGACTTCCCCGGTGGTCCCGTGGTGAAGACTCTGCGCTTCCAATGCAGCAGGCGTGGGTTCAATCCCTGGTTGGGGAGCTAAGATCCCACATGCTGCGCAGCCAAAGAAATTTTTGTCGAACGTTATACTCCTGTATTGTTGGCTTTAGTGGTTTAGATTTTGTTGTACTGTTAAGAAGATTTCAGTTTATTTACCGGGAACAAACAACACATAATGTAAAAATAGTTTCCCAGAAACGATTTCCATCATTCTCTTCTTCCCTTTCTCCCGCAGACTGGTGTTTCACCTTGACAAGTTCTCTGTCATTCCATAGGAAAGCTGTCTGGCTTGGAGGTTGCAATCCCAGGGAATTTTTCATCAGCGGGGAAGTCTCCATCACTACAGAGGAATCAAGGGAGAAGTCAGTCCCTGGTAAGTGAGATGCTCCCCCTAAACACCAACACAGCAGTCGTGTACCTTTCAAGGGGTTCAGGGGCAAGATGGGCAAGGCATTTCTACTAACTCTTCTTAAGGATCACGGACAGTGCCCTATGCTACGAGGTAAGCGGTGACTGCTGTAGTTCTTACTGGTGATCCTTTCCTGTCACTGATTCTCGGCCTTCTTTGTATTTCATAGGACTGTTGTCAGTCCAATACAAAATGAGTCTTATTTTTAAAAACCTGAAATGTTTTACAGAGCCTAGCATTCTCATATAGGGTCCTTTCCATTCTCCCCACTTTCCCGAGAGGCCAAGAACACTTCACACCATGAACTAGGAGAGGGGGTAGAGCCCTTTCTGATGAAATACATCAACAAAGACAGAGCCTTAGCCTGCTTGCTCTCTGGACAGGATCTCGGACCACAAGGTCTTCAATCCTGGTATAAATGAAGGAAGTGAGGACAGTTCAACTGGCACTCTGATAACAAGAGTTCGGAAACACCTTCCAAAGAGACTATAGCAGTAGATGAGGGAAGGGAGTGCTACAGTGTGGCAGTACAGGGGGAATGATCGGCTACAGCAGTGAAAAGTGTGGTACCGATTGGTGTGCTCTCGGGGTTCTTGTACATGTAGCATAGATGACCTCTACAGTGGCCCTCCCACCTTCCCACCTGCATTAGGTGTTCTTTTTTTTTGTAATTTATGTTTATGTATTTATTTACTGTTTGAACTTATTTATTCTACGTATTTATTTTTTTGGCTGCACTGGGTCTCTCATTGCTGTGCACGGGCTTTCTCTAGTTGGCGGCTAGCGGGGGCTACTCTCGGTTGCGGTGTGCGGGCATCTCATCGCGGTGGCTTCTCTTGTTGCGGAGCATGGGCTGTAGGCACGTGGGCTTCGGTAGTTGAGGCTCACGGGCTCTAGAATGCAGGCTCCGTCGTTGTGGCACATGCGCTTAGTTGCTGCACGGCATGTGGGATCTTCGCAGACCAGGGCTCGAACCCGTGTCCCCTGCATTGGCAGGCGCCACCAGGGAAGCCCTAGGTGTTCTCATATAGAGTCTAAAAACAGAGAGCACTGAGAGAAGGTAGTGGTTATTAAAGGCTCAGGATCTAAATTCTACCTGTCTCTACACCCCTTCCCAGCTGTCGATTTGACCCCATTTTTGAATGCTGACCTCATTGTTCAACTTTTCTCTGCCGTCTGTATACTCACCTTGAAAACTTGTTTCTGTGATGCGTTGAGCAGACACAGGGTGGCAGACTGCAGAGGTGGAAGCTGGTGGTCGGATATTTGTGGGCTGAATCTCCTTCAGTCCCATTCCCATTTCTGGTTGCCCAGAGGCCCTACTTCCTGTGTGTGACGCCGAGCCGTAGGATTGCGGGCAGGAGCCAAGTTCTCCATACAGTAAAGACCCCAGTGTGCCTTGGTTACAGTAATATACCTGGCTTCCTTCCTGGCAGGGAAGTGACAGGCGGCTATGCCCCTGCTTTGTTCGTGGGCCTCCTGATCCAGCAGTTCCCTTGGCTCTGCCCCTGTCGTCAGCTGCCCCTAGGATAACTCTGAGCCCTAGCCACTTCTCTGGTAGATTTCCCTATTCCCCCACTACAGTCACACCTGAATAAGGCAACTCAGACCTTTCAGAGATGTGTCCTGAACCTCTTGTTTTCTGAAATACCTATCTGGTGGTTGTGAGACTTAAGGCCAGCGTCCCCGAGAGACTTTTTCTATTTCTCCTAGTAAACCTAGACTCATCTTCTGTCACCTTCAACTCTACTCCAATTGTGTTCTTTCAACCCAGACCTCTGACCCTGCTTTTTACTTCTGCCATTTCATCCTCGCTCCTGCTTCCTTTCCTAAATCCATACGTCTCTTTTGGCCTTCCTAGCCCTGGGCCAAGTTCCTTCCTCTTTGCTCAGTTTTTACCCCTTTCCTTCATTCTCCCATCCAACTTTCAGTCCTTCCTTTCTCACGCCCCAGTTAGCAGCATCTGAAAATTCGAAAGGTTTGTTACTCGTCTATTAATTGTATTCCATTTACTTATTCAGTTCTATACCTGTCTTACCTGTGTATGGAAGAACAGCTGGTAGCCAAGGTGGCACCAAGAATCCTAGCAGCTCTCACTTGACGTATCCGTAGTAGTCGGCAATTTCCATTTCGTTTTCCCTCTCGGTGAAAAATTGCAGCTTGCCCGAAGAGGTGTATCTGGCAGCATTCTCCCGTTGTTGTTGAGCCCGCCTCTTCATGGCCTCTCGCTCTGGCCTCTGCTCTTGTTCGATGGGCTTTGACATGACTGGCTCAGGCACGTTGGGTTCCCTCCATGGAACTCGTTGCTTGCTGAAGTCTTGGAGTAGAAAGTGGGTTTGGAGCTTGGGTGGGGACTGGCGCTTATTCACAGCAGGGGGAACAGGCTCCCGCTGGAGAGGAGCGCCAGATGAAGTTTTGGAGGGTGCAGGCCTAGGAGCAGCAGACTGAGGGACACGAGGCTGGGTATGGTTGGGCCAAGCCGGTTGGGTTGGGTTGGTCACAGTTGGCTGAGCTGGTTTGGCGGGGCCTGGCAAAGAGGCAGGAGCTGGCTGGGATGAATTGGCTGCAGCAGGTTGAGCTGAGTCAGTAGAACCAGGCTGGGCACGGTAAGCCCCAGCAGGCCGATGTGAGGCCAGAGACTGTGGCCTCCGAGGAGCGGGTCGAGCTTGAGGCTTGTCCCAGGCAGAAAAAGGCAGAGGTATCAACTTGACCTTCCCAGGAGGAGGCCGCTCATACTGGGCTGGAGACGGACACTCTGTTTCAGCACTGCTGTCTGGTTTCTGGGCTTGGACTTGCGTTTTCTCAGGACCCTTCCCCTCACGTGGGGTATGCCGCCATGGCTGGATAGCTGGGGGTGGCTGGGGGTCTTTGGGGTTGCTTGACTTTCCCAAGAGCCGACAGGAAGAGCGCCCAGTTTTCGTCTCATTCTTCTTCCCCAGCGCATGAAGAACCTTCACAGACTCCAGCATGCGCACGCCAAGGGAGGTTCGAGGCTTTTGAAAGCTCTGTTGGAGAAGCTCAGTTTGGTGTTCCTTTCGCTTCGTGTGGGGGATTGCTGGCTTCTCTTCTGCCTTGACTTTGTTCCCTGACTGCTTGTTCTCCTCAGCCTTGTTTCTCCCTCTGGTCCTTTTGGTCTTTTCCTGCCCGTGGCTCTTAGTTTTGCTGATCTTTCTGGATGCAGCTTTCTGAGGTTTGCCTTGAGAGTGCTTGGCCGTGTTCACAGGAGCCCTGTCACTGACTGCAGCGTGGCATGTAACCACTTCTCCCCCTAACGGGCACTCTGGATTCTTTGGCTGGATTTTGGCCTTGGGAGCGCCACTGATAGGCTCAGAGGCTTTCTGTTTGTTCTTCCTGGGTTGATCAGAGGGAACCTTTATGACACTTGGCTTTTCCTGCACCTGATTCACCTTAATGGCTCTGGTGTCTTTAGCTTTGATCACGTTGGGACCTTGGGATTGATCAAGATCTTTCAAAGGATTAAAGAGCTGGGGAAGGTGAATATCCTCCGCCAGTGTAGTAATGTCTGCAAGACCACTGCTAGGTTCAATCCCATTTTCAAGTGTCCCTAGGTCCTGACGACTCCGGCTGTTCTCTCCCAGATCAGCATTTTCAGAACCAGGCTGCTCCTCTTGGCTGAGGGGATCGGTGCAGGCCAGCGGCTGGTGAATATCAGGGATTCCTAAAGGGAGTAGTGGAGGATCTTGGTTCTCTGTTGGGATCTGGTAGGCATCCAGAGGCTTTGAAAGCTTGGTTTTGATATCATCCACGTGCTTACTCTCTATTTGTCCCTGGCTTGGAGCTGGAGGCAGGGCCAGGAGACGCCTGGCACTCTGGACTGGAGCTGTCACTGAAATGTCCCCAAGTTCAGATGGTGGGTTACTCTCAAGTATGTGGCTGTTTCTGCTACTGCAGGACTTGGGGAGTTCTTGACTTTGTGTCACACAAAACGTCTGGCTTGGAGGTTGCAATCCCAGGGAATTTTTCATCACCAGGGGGGAGGTCTCCATCCCTACAAAGGGATCAAGGGAGAAGTCAGTCCCTGGTAAGTGAGATGCTCCCCCTAAACACCAACACAGCAGTCGTGTACCTTTCAAGGGGTTCAGGGGCAAGATGGGCAAGGCATTTCTACTAACTCTTCTTAAGGATCACGGACAGTGCCCTATGCTACGAGGTAAGCGGTGACTGTTGTAATTCTTACTGGTGAGCCTTTCCTGTCGCTGATTCTCGGCTCGCTTTGTATTTCATAGGACTGTTATAAGTCCAATACAAAATGAGTCTTATTTTTAAAAACCTGAAATGTTTTACAAAGCCTAGCATTCTCATATAGGGTCCTTTCCATTCTCCCCACTTTCCCGAGAGGCCAAGAACACGTCACACCATGAACTAGGAGAGGGGGTAGAGCCCTTGCTGATGAAATACATCAACAAAGACAGAGTCTTAGCCTGCTTGCTCTCTGGACAGGATCTCGGACCACAAGGTCTTCAATCCTGGTATAAATGAAGGAAGTGAGGACAGTTCAACTGGCACTCTCATAACAAGAGTTCTGAAACACCTTCCGAAGAGACTATAGCAGTAGATGAGGGAAGGGAGTGCTACAGTGTGGCAGTACAGGGGGAACGATCGGCTACAGCAGTGAAAAGTGTGGTACCGATTGGTGTGCTCTCGGGGTTCTTGTACATGTAGCATAGATGACCTCTACAGTGGCCCTCCCACCTTCCCACCTGCATTAGGTGTTCTTTTTTTTGTAATTTATGTTTATGTATTTATTTACTGTTTGAACTTATTTATTCTACGTATTTATTTTTTTGGCTGCACTGGGTCTCTCATTGCTGTGCACGGGCTTTCTCTAGTTGGCGGCTAGCGGGGGCTACTCTCGGTTGCGGTGTGCGGGCTTCTCATCGCGGTGGCTTCTCTTGTTGCGGAGCATGGGCTGTAGGCACGTGGGCTTCGGTAGTTGAGGCTCACGGGCTCTAGAATGCAGGCTCCGTCGTTGTGGCACATGCGCTTAGTTGCTGCACGGCATGTGGGATCTTCGCAGACCAGGGCTCGAACCCGTGTCCCCCGCATTGCATTGGCAGGCGGATTCTTAACCACGGCGCCACCAGGGAAGCCCTAGGTGTTCTCATATAGAGTCTAAAAACAGAGGGCACTGAGCGAAGGTAGTGGTTATTAAAGGCTCAGGATCTAAATTCTACCTGCCTCTACACCCCTTCCCAGCTGTCGATTTGACCCCATTTTTGAATGCCGACCTCATTCTTCAACTTTCTCTGGCGTTTGTTATACTCACCTTGAAAACTTGTTTCTGTGATGCGTTGAGCAGACACAGGGTGGCAGACTGCAGAGGTGGAAGCTGGTGGTCGGATATTTGTGGGCTGAATCTCCTTCAGTCCCATTCCCATTTCTGGTTGCCCAGAGGCCCGACTTCCTGTGTATGACGCCGAGCCGTAGGATTGCGGGCAGGAGCCAAGTTCTCCATACAGTAAAGACCCCAGTGTGCCTTGGTTACAGTAATATACCTGGCTTCCTTCCTGGCAGGGAAGTGACAGGCGGCTCTGCCCCTGATTTGGAATCTGAGATGGTGTTCCCTGAGCAAGGCTGGCAGAAAGCGATGGATGTAGAGGGACCATGTTCTTGGCGTCTGAAGTTTTATCATCCTGGGCTGCCAGAAACATGGAGGAGGCAGCTGTGTGGCGGTCAGTGAGTGCCAGAGTAAAGTCTCCGAGTGAAGAAGAATTCTTTTCAGTGCTTGCTGTGATGTCCCACTCAAGAACACCTGGATAGGAAGCAGCTGAAGTGGAGATCTGGCTGTGGTCAGTAACTCCAGATAACATAGTCGTGCTAGAATGTTGGTAAAGGTAGGCACTACCCATGAGTGTCTGGAAAGGGGTACCGGTAGCCGATGCCGAACTGACGGCAGGGGCAGAGACTCTGGAGAAGTTGCAGACACTTCGTGTTAGGGAAGTTGCATTGCTCACCACAGGAGGAGAATGCTGCAGAGAATTTAGAGTTCCAAGTAGAGATGGATGTTGGAAATTTTCTGTAAGAACAAGAGGGTCATGAAAAACTCAGGGAGGTTGAGAAATTCTCACTACGTTTGAGGAACGGCATCATCTGAAGGTTCTTGCTATCAGGACACCTCTACTATCACTACTTCCTGAGAAACCCAAAATCAGACAGTTAATGATGGCTGTAAGGACTGAGCAGTTTTCCACTCTTCTCTATTCACTGCCTGTGCTCCCATCTTGGGCACAGACGGGCAGAAGAGCCAAGTGGTGTGGTTCAGAGATTGTTCTCTAGGCTGGAAGCAACCTTCTCCCTGCCCTGTCTTTCCCTTCAGCCTGCACTCGTATTGACTTCTATGCTATTTCCTAGACTGGAAGCATTTTAGAACTAGGAGGCCCTTAGAGAACTTCGATGTTCTCAGTCTCATTTCGTGAGTAAGGAAACTGAGGCTCAGAGAGGTCGGGTTGACTTGTTCAAGTTCTCTCATTATGTTAGTATCATTACCAGGTTTCAGAACCTAAGTATCCTGACTTCCTTGCCAGGACTCCACTCTGAGCATGATACTGCCAGAAAGCAGGAGAAATAGAACTTATAATATAGGCATTTTTTTTGTCCATTAGAAAACAGTACGGCTGTTACCATTGTCGTCTTCAGTGTCTCCCTTTGCTTGTGCAGTTCCCACGCTATTACCTAGAGGTGACGTACAGCTCAGTCCAACTGGTGAATTGAAAGAGTCATTTTTGCCCTCTTCAAGCCTGGTTTCTCATCCTACCTCAAAATGATTACCCGAAAGTGGATTTCTTAAGTGCTTTTGGAAAGGGAAGAGTTATCTGATTACTTCAGATTCCTCACCTGTAAAGTGGTTATAACACCACCACCAATAATAATAGCAGTAATAATTAATAGATGAATAAGCTGATCTATTGCGTATGATTTATATGGAGGAAGATACAATAAGTTCTAGAAAGACAAAGAAAAATCATGACAAGCATATTACGTTAACGAAAAAGAAATCCATAGATATTAATGAAAACTGGGGTATGTGGCAAGTATCGAAGCCTAATGAATTTACTAACAAATGGCATTCTGTACCATCCATGCAATATTATGAAAGTGAATTTTGCCCACTCTATTTTAGTGAATACTATTAACCAGAAGACACGATGGAGGTGATAGAGGTGAATGAATTCCTAGCCAATGCATACAGACAGAGAAGGTATGTCAGTAAAAAATGCATAACAAGCAACAGAATGCAATAAATGTGCATGTATAGGTAGCCACAACACATATAGACAAGTATTTCAATGAAAACCGGTACGAAGCAGACAGCAAAATAATAAGTGTAAAAGAGTTTCATTATTGTGCTCCTTCATATTTTTACCCAGCAAGTAAGAGGTATTAAGCCTAGGAGAAATATATATTTCAATGAATATAGCTTATATAATAAGCAGAAAGGAAGCTTAAAATGTATCAGGAAGGTTTTTGGATTTATCCTAGAACTTAGATTAGAATCATCTTCAGCATCCAAGAAGATGGCATCCCAAAACCTCAAAAAACCATCATGCCTAGAATCCAATTAAAAAAGATTTTCAAATGTAAGAAAATCCACAGGACTCCACAATATGGTTTTCGATAAACGTGGATGTTTGTTTGTTTTGTTTCTTTGGCCGCGCCGCGTGGCCCTGGCCGTGAAAGCACCGAGTCCTAAGCACTGGACCGCCAGGGAATTCCCTAAGTGGGGGGAATTAGAGATGTGGGGCTTGACTTTTTCTTCTTCTTCTTCTTCTTCTTCGGTAGCTAAGATCTACAAGCGAACGATGGCTGTTGATCAATGTGCTCTCTGTGTTAGGAAGGAAATAACTGTAAAAATGAAAAGCAGCCTTGCCTTAGAACCTACATATCACACCAAGGAAAATAGTCCTTCTGATTCAATTTAGAAGATATCACTTAAAATGTTGAATTGGTGAAATGTCTACCTAGTTTAAAAATTAGAAAGAATAAAACACTGAAAAGCAGCCCCCTAGATAACCACTGTGGTTGCTTGTTTATAGGAGGCATCATTTCTAAAACGTATTTCTAAAATGTTTATATTCAAAACTGTCAAGTGGCCAACTGTATTCAGAGAGGCAATAAAAGAAAGAAAACGGAGTATGACTTTTCTGATAAGCTGCCTTTCCTGGTGATCCCCTGTTCTGGCCTTACTTTCCTTCTTAGTCTGTTAATGTAAGGGTTTGCTACCATCAACTTGGTTTTGCCCTGCTCTGAGCAGGTTTCCCTCTGTGCTGTTTCTGCTTTAATTGAAAATCTTTGGTTCCCATCAGCATTCCATTGCAAACTCCGTTTTTCTTGAGAGCTCCTCTATGCTTTCCCTCTTCATTCTTACATTTTCTCCCATCTCTTGGTGCCTGTTGGCCTGTGCTAATGAAAACCATCCTAAACTTCCTTACGCTCGACTCTGTGCCTCCCTGTAGAGCCCAGTACTCTCCATCCTCTCTCCCTATTCTCTCTTTTCAACTAGTCGAAATCCTAGTGGAGGGAGACCATTAGAGATGAAACATCTTGGTATATATTGCTAGTTTTCTATGTCCCCTGGCTTTTCTATGTTTCTGTTGAAACACTCTTGAGAAGTGTCTGATTTCGTTTTCTACATGGGTACCCTTTAAGGCTCAATACTGGAAAAGAAGGGGATCAGAGTGATCAACCCAACGTGGTATCCTAACGTAACAGTTAAGGAAAGCAACAGGCTTTGTGAGACAGCCAGTGATTTGTCCAAAGTCACACAGATAGTAAACGTCAAAGTCAAAAGTGAAATTAGGTCTCCAGACGTGTAGTTCAATACTTTCCCTCATTATTCCATGCTATTTTGAATCTCCTACTCAATTTAGGGGCAAAAGAAATCGAACGCAAAACTTTCCAAAGTTTCTTTTCTTACCTGACATGGTCAGAGAAGAGGAAGCATCCACTGCAGGTACCAGGGATGAGGAGACAACACTAGAGGATGTCCGAGTGGCTGCAGCTGAACGGCGCACGTGTCCAGTACAGAGGTCACTGGTTACTGGTCCAAACAGCTCCACGGAAACCCCAAGACTCTACCAAGTGGTAGTAGGTTTGGTAGGAGAGTGATGTCACAAAGCAGGCAGTTGAAAGGTATGAGAGAGCCAATAGGGAGGTCCGATCCCCAACAGGAAGGCGGGCTTGGGTGAAGAGAGTGTAGGAGAGCTAAAACAACACCTGAGTTTCTGAGCTCTGGGGAGGAAATCCTAGAAGACAGATTTACCTCCCCCAGGCTCTTCCATTAGGGAAATCATTGCCACATTTCTTACAGACGTTCATTAATACACTGAACTAAGAGTTACTTATATTCTACAGAGTATTCTATTTTATGTATCATATACTTAGAGCTATATAGATCTTCTTTAATTAATAATCCTTAGGAAGGAAAGAGCCATCTAGTTTGAACTATTACAGTTGTTCTGAAATCATATGTGTCTAATGAGTGAACTGATAGCAGCTTTTAAGGAGCCAAAGTAGGGATTAAGAAGCTCTTTTTGTAACTTGGTTCAAGAGTAGGGTGAAGTTTGTTGAGTGTACCTTGTGGAGAATGTTGTGGTCCAAGGCTCTTCTCTTTTAGTTTCTTCTCCTTGACTCCTACCTTCCTTGGGCTGGGCTAGGCTGGGGGCCAGGTTGGACTTGCGACTTAACATTTCTCTTCCGCTTTCTCTTTTTTTTTTTTCTTCCATTATGGGCATTGCTTCGAGGACAAGCCTTGATCTTGCATTGGACGTTACTTCCTGTCACCTTCCAGCAGCAGGAGTCTTCTTTTCAGTGCTTGATGCTTCACGAAATAGACTCTGCCCGTTGGCAGCAAATACCAGAGAGCTAGGAGACAGAGCTGGTTGCAGACCTTTCCTCTTCCAGCCTTTGGTTGCAATTGTTTGGCCCATAATTTGCTAGCTCTAGTTCCTTGGGCCACACAGGTATCCTGCCATCTCCAGCTCTTGTTATATGTGAGAGACATTCTGAACACTGTCCCTTTTTCTTTGCACAGAAGTATATACAGTGTGGCAGTTACTGTAATCTCCTCCGCCTTGCAAACAGCCACTCTAGAATCTTGGACCTCTAGGACTCTCTGTCTTGCATGCTTGGGGGCAAGGCCAAGCAAAATGAAGAGGAGAATAATTAGAGAAAGAGGAGGACGTTGGGGGAGAATTGGGAGCAGGTAAGGTGAAAGGGCACAGGAGAAAAGAGATGCATGTAGACTTTTTGGTTTCTGTGGGAAACAGGTTGACACACTTGGGCCTCATTTGGTATTAACAGAACAGAGAGTTAAAGATCTAAGTAGCTAGATAGTGTGCAGCAACTGCCATGAAGTCTGTACACTGAAGAGAACAGTCTCACATCTAGTTTTCATTTTGTTTTATGTCATAGTACCTTATTTATAGCATTCACTGGTGTGTTTGTAGAATACAGATGTTTTCAAATGCTCTGGTTTTGTCTACATGGTTATCTCCTTGTCCTGTTTGTAAGGAATCCAACATTGTAAGACATATTGCATGTTTTTCTCTTGACGATTGTTGACCTTGAAGCGTCATGAACTAACTTGAGCTGTTGGATTCTGTGGAGAAACGTTCAAAAGGGTCTGTGAAAAAGGCACTGTGGTGAGTCGCATTATGCACCCGAGCGTAAGGAGCAGATATCTGCCACCAGCCCAGCTTGGCCTGGATTGCCTCTGTTTTAGTTCCCCTGGTTAGTGCTTTTCTCCCTAACCACTCTTGTGACTGTGATAATGTGAGTAAGGGCGGAGTTGCTAATGATCTATGTGTGAGGTAAGCTGGTTTGAGGGAGGAAATCTATGGACCTAGTCATTTTCCTTGGTGGTAAGCTTTCAGGGGTGCAGAGATGGATCTTCCTGGGGCCTTTTCTGGTCCCAGGAAGATATCGCATAGATGGGACCTCCCAAGACACACATTGAATCTTTAGGCCTGTTTTTCCTATTATGAGGTACGAGTTTCTTCACTGATGGGGATGATGCTTATCTGAGAAGAAATTGTGAAAGGTGGTGTAGTGTAGAGGTGTGGCTTAAGCTTTTAAGTTTTCCTCCAGGTTTTTCCCCTAAGCTTCCTACTTCGGACGGCCTACTTACATGATACTAGTAGGTGATGTCCGGCTAACAGCTTCCTAAATATACCTGCAAGCCAGATCAGTGTCTCTTTTCTCTGTATTCCCATGGAAATCAAGAGTCCCGCCGAATTTTCCATCGAAACAGTTGATTTGTGTTGTCTCTAGGAATTCTAAAGGGCGTACCGTTGCTTCCTAACCGGTGTCATTTGGGAGATCCGCCTCTGTACGTTCAAATGATTAATTTTGAGACTTTGCTCATGTGTGCAGTAAACCCTTGAATTCCCTAAGACCTTCCTTTCCTCCATCTCCTACCCCATTAAGCCCGCTTCAGTTCATCTCCTGAATTTCTTTGGAATCTGTCAGCCAGCTCTTCCTCAACTTCCTAATACTGAACTTGCCTGTCTGTTGCGATTAGGTCCTAACTAGTGTCCATATATCTTGTTTCCTTCCAATCCACTCTTCACACAAGAAACCTTCAAAGCAAGTTGGAACGTTGCTCATAAACATCGCTCACAAACATTGTTTTGAGAATAGAAAACACACTGTTGGCCTTTAAGACTCTGCGTGGTCTAGAATCCTCTCTGCTTCTCTAGCCCCATCTTGTGCCACTTTTGCCCTCACTTTCTATGCTTCAGATACACTGAATTAACCTTAGTTCTCACTCATCTGACAGAAGTCAGTTCAGATACTATTTTTCACTGTGATTCCTAGCATTAAGGAATTTGATTATCAGGTTTTGTATGAGGACTATTTCATCAGGGGTACAGAAGTTCTGGCCATCTCTGGTTTTGGATATCCCTTATTTGTTGAGACCTTTGCGTTGTTTGGTTGCCTTTTGTCTGTTTTCCAGATGGGAAAACAGGAACAAGGGAAGTATAGGTTATTACTAGGTGGGGTTGAACAAGTGGAGCAGCAAACTGCAAAGCAGAAAGAAGAGGGACGTACTATAGAGGGATATGACTTCCATTCTCAAGGCGCCTGCATCCTGTGCAGGGAGACAGCCTAACATAAAATGTGCCTAACAACAAATATATTGACTTCTTACTAAAAATCTCCAGTTCATAGAACCGAGGGGTTTGTACCTTCTCCTTTAAAAGTGATAGTCCTGGGACTTCCCCGGTGGTCCCGTGGTGAAGACTCTGCGCTTCCAATGCAGCAGGCGTGGGTTCAATCCCTGGTTGGGGAGCTAAGATCCCACATGCTGCGCAGCCAAAGAAATTTTTGTCGAACGTTATACTCCTGTATTGTTGGCTTTAGTGGTTTAGATTTTGTTGTACTGTTAAGAAGATTTCAGTTTATTTACCGGGAACAAACAACACATAATGTAAAAATAGTTTCCCAGAAACGATTTCCATCATTCTCTTCTTCCCTTTCTCCCGCAGACTGGTGTTTCACCTTGACAAGTTCTCTGTCATTCCATAGGAAAGCTGTCTGGCTTGGAGGTTGCAATCCCAGGGAATTTTTCATCAGCGGGGAAGTCTCCATCACTACAGAGGAATCAAGGGAGAAGTCAGTCCCTGGTAAGTGAGATGCTCCCCCTAAACACCAACACAGCAGTCGTGTACCTTTCAAGGGGTTCAGGGGCAAGATGGGCAAGGCATTTCTACTAACTCTTCTTAAGGATCACGGACAGTGCCCTATGCTACGAGGTAAGCGGTGACTGCTGTAGTTCTTACTGGTGATCCTTTCCTGTCACTGATTCTCGGCCTTCTTTGTATTTCATAGGACTGTTGTCAGTCCAATACAAAATGAGTCTTATTTTTAAAAACCTGAAATGTTTTACAGAGCCTAGCATTCTCATATAGGGTCCTTTCCATTCTCCCCACTTTCCCGAGAGGCCAAGAACACTTCACACCATGAACTAGGAGAGGGGGTAGAGCCCTTTCTGATGAAATACATCAACAAAGACAGAGCCTTAGCCTGCTTGCTCTCTGGACAGGATCTCGGACCACAAGGTCTTCAATCCTGGTATAAATGAAGGAAGTGAGGACAGTTCAACTGGCACTCTGATAACAAGAGTTCGGAAACACCTTCCAAAGAGACTATAGCAGTAGATGAGGGAAGGGAGTGCTACAGTGTGGCAGTACAGGGGGAATGATCGGCTACAGCAGTGAAAAGTGTGGTACCGATTGGTGTGCTCTCGGGGTTCTTGTACATGTAGCATAGATGACCTCTACAGTGGCCCTCCCACCTTCCCACCTGCATTAGGTGTTCTTTTTTTTTGTAATTTATGTTTATGTATTTATTTACTGTTTGAACTTATTTATTCTACGTATTTATTTTTTTGGCTGCACTGGGTCTCTCATTGCTGTGCACGGGCTTTCTCTAGTTGGCGGCTAGCGGGGGCTACTCTCGGTTGCGGTGTGCGGGCATCTCATCGCGGTGGCTTCTCTTGTTGCGGAGCATGGGCTGTAGGCACGTGGGCTTCGGTAGTTGAGGCTCACGGGCTCTAGAATGCAGGCTCCGTCGTTGTGGCACATGCGCTTAGTTGCTGCACGGCATGTGGGATCTTCGCAGACCAGGGCTCGAACCCGTGTCCCCTGCATTGGCAGGCGCCACCAGGGAAGCCCTAGGTGTTCTCATATAGAGTCTAAAAACAGAGAGCACTGAGAGAAGGTAGTGGTTATTAAAGGCTCAGGATCTAAATTCTACCTGTCTCTACACCCCTTCCCAGCTGTCGATTTGACCCCATTTTTGAATGCTGACCTCATTGTTCAACTTTTCTCTGCCGTCTGTATACTCACCTTGAAAACTTGTTTCTGTGATGCGTTGAGCAGACACAGGGTGGCAGACTGCAGAGGTGGAAGCTGGTGGTCGGATATTTGTGGGCTGAATCTCCTTCAGTCCCATTCCCATTTCTGGTTGCCCAGAGGCCCTACTTCCTGTGTGTGACGCCGAGCCGTAGGATTGCGGGCAGGAGCCAAGTTCTCCATACAGTAAAGACCCCAGTGTGCCTTGGTTACAGTAATATACCTGGCTTCCTTCCTGGCAGGGAAGTGACAGGCGGCTATGCCCCTGCTTTGTTCGTGGGCCTCCTGATCCAGCAGTTCCCTTGGCTCTGCCCCTGTCGTCAGCTGCCCCTAGGATAACTCTGAGCCCTAGCCACTTCTCTGGTAGATTTCCCTATTCCCCCACTACAGTCACACCTGAATAAGGCAACTCAGACCTTTCAGAGATGTGTCCTGAACCTCTTGTTTTCTGAAATACCTATCTGGTGGTTGTGAGACTTAAGGCCAGCGTCCCCGAGAGACTTTTTCTATTTCTCCTAGTAAACCTAGACTCATCTTCTGTCACCTTCAACTCTACTCCAATTGTGTTCTTTCAACCCAGACCTCTGACCCTGCTTTTTACTTCTGCCATTTCATCCTCGCTCCTGCTTCCTTTCCTAAATCCATACGTCTCTTTTGGCCTTCCTAGCCCTGGGCCAAGTTCCTTCCTCTTTGCTCAGTTTTTACCCCTTTCCTTCATTCTCCCATCCAACTTTCAGTCCTTCCTTTCTCACGCCCCAGTTAGCAGCATCTGAAAATTCGAAAGGTTTGTTACTCGTCTATTAATTGTATTCCATTTACTTATTCAGTTCTATACCTGTCTTACCTGTGTATGGAAGAACAGCTGGTAGCCAAGGTGGCACCAAGAATCCTAGCAGCTCTCACTTGACGTATCCGTAGTAGTCGGCAATTTCCATTTCGTTTTCCCTCTCGGTGAAAAATTGCAGCTTGCCCGAAGAGGTGTATCTGGCAGCATTCTCCCGTTGTTGTTGAGCCCGCCTCTTCATGGCCTCTCGCTCTGGCCTCTGCTCTTGTTCGATGGGCTTTGACATGACTGGCTCAGGCACGTTGGGTTCCCTCCATGGAACTCGTTGCTTGCTGAAGTCTTGGAGTAGAAATTGGGTTTGGAGCTTGGGTGGGGACTGGCGCTTATTCACAGCAGGGGGAACAGGCTCCCGCTGGAGAGGAGCGCCAGATGAAGTTTTGGAGGGTGCAGGCCTAGGAGCAGCAGACTGAGGGACACGAGGCTGGGTATGGTTGGTCCAAGCCGGTTGGGTTGGGTTGGTCACAGTTGGCTGAGCTGGTTTGGCGGGGCCTGGCAAAGAGGCAGGAGCTGGCTGGGATGAATTGGCTGCAGCAGGTTGAGCTGAGTCAGTAGAACCAGGCTGGGCACGGTAAGCCCCAGCAGGCCGATGTGAGGCCAGAGACTGTGGCCTCCGAGGAGCGGGTCGAGCTTGAGGCTTGTCCCAGGCAGAAAAAGGCAGAGGTATCAACTTGACCTTCCCAGGAGGAGGCCGCTCATACTGGGCTGGAGACGGACACTCTGTTTCAGCACTGCTGTCTGGTTTCTGGGCTTGGACTTGCGTTTTCTCAGGACCCTTCCCCTCACGTGGGGTATGCCGCCATGGCTGGATAGCTGGGGGTGGCTGGGGGTCTTTGGGGTTGCTTGACTTTCCCAAGAGCCGACAGGAAGAGAGCCCAGTTTTCGTCTCATTCTTCTTCCCCAGCGCATGAAGAACCTTCACAGACTCCAGCATGCGCACGCCAAGGGAGGTTCGAGGCTTTTGAAAGCTCTGTTGGAGAAGCTCAGTTTGGTGTTCCTTTCGCTTCGTGTGGGGGATTGCTGGCTTCTCTTCTGCCTTGACTTTGTTCCCTGACTGCTTGTTCTCCTCAGCCTTGTTTCTCCCTCTGGTCCTTTTGGTCTTTTCCTGCCCGTGGCTCTTAGTTTTGCTGATCTTTCTGGATGCAGCTTTCTGAGGTTTGCCTTGAGAGTGCTTGGCCGTGTTCACAGGAGCCCTGTCACTGACTGCAGCGTGGCATGTAACCACTTCTCCCCCTAACGGGCACTCTGGATTCTTTGGCTGGATTTTGGCCTTGGGAGCGCCACTGATAGGCTCAGAGGCTTTCTGTTTGTTCTTCCTGGGTTGATCAGAGGGAACCTTTATGACACTTGGCTTTTCCTGCACCTGATTCACCTTAATGGCTCTGGTGTCTTTAGCTTTGATCACGTTGGGACCTTGGGATTGATCAAGATCTTTCAAAGGATTAAAGAGCTGGGGAAGGTGAATATCCTCCGCCAGTGTAGTAATGTCTGCAAGACCACTGCTAGGTTCAATCCCATTTTCAAGTGTCCCTAGGTCCTGACGACTCCGGCTGTTCTCTCCCAGATCAGCATTTTCAGAACCAGGCTGCTCCTCTTGGCTGAGGGGATCGGTGCAGGCCAGCGGCTGGTGAATATCAGGGATTCCTAAAGGGAGTAGTGGAGGATCTTGGTTCTCTGTTGGGATCTGGTAGGCATCCAGAGGCTTTGAAAGCTTGGTTTTGATATCATCCACGTGCTTACTCTCTATTTGTCCCTGGCTTGGAGCTGGAGGCAGGGCCAGGAGACGCCTGGCACTCTGGACTGGAGCTGTCACTGAAATGTCCCCAAGTTCAGATGGTGGGTTACTCTCAAGTATGTGGCTGTTTCTGCTACTGCAGGACTTGGGGAGTTCTTGACTTTGTGTCACACAAAACGTCTGGCTTGGAGGTTGCAATCCCAGGGAATTTTTCATCACCAGGGGGGAGGTCTCCATCCCTACAAAGGGATCAAGGGAGAAGTCAGTCCCTGGTAAGTGAGATGCTCCCCCTAAACACCAACACAGCAGTCGTGTACCTTTCAAGGGGTTCAGGGGCAAGATGGGCAAGGCATTTCTACTAACTCTTCTTAAGGATCACGGACAGTGCCCTATGCTACGAGGTAAGCGGTGACTGTTGTAATTCTTACTGGTGAGCCTTTCCTGTCGCTGATTCTCGGCTCGCTTTGTATTTCATAGGACTGTTATAAGTCCAATACAAAATGAGTCTTATTTTTAAAAACCTGAAATGTTTTACAAAGCCTAGCATTCTCATATAGGGTCCTTTCCATTCTCCCCACTTTCCCGAGAGGCCAAGAACACGTCACACCATGAACTAGGAGAGGGGGTAGAGCCCTTGCTGATGAAATACATCAACAAAGACAGAGTCTTAGCCTGCTTGCTCTCTGGACAGGATCTCGGACCACAAGGTCTTCAATCCTGGTATAAATGAAGGAAGTGAGGACAGTTCAACTGGCACTCTCATAACAAGAGTTCTGAAACACCTTCCGAAGAGACTATAGCAGTAGATGAGGGAAGGGAGTGCTACAGTGTGGCAGTACAGGGGGAACGATCGGCTACAGCAGTGAAAAGTGTGGTACCGATTGGTGTGCTCTCGGGGTTCTTGTACATGTAGCATAGATGACCTCTACAGTGGCCCTCCCACCTTCCCACCTGCATTAGGTGTTCTTTTTTTTGTAATTTATGTTTATGTATTTATTTACTGTTTGAACTTATTTATTCTACGTATTTATTTTTTTGGCTGCACTGGGTCTCTCATTGCTGTGCACGGGCTTTCTCTAGTTGGCGGCTAGCGGGGGCTACTCTCGGTTGCGGTGTGCGGGCTTCTCATCGCGGTGGCTTCTCTTGTTGCGGAGCATGGGCTGTAGGCACGTGGGCTTCGGTAGTTGAGGCTCACGGGCTCTAGAATGCAGGCTCCGTCGTTGTGGCACATGCGCTTAGTTGCTGCACGGCATGTGGGATCTTCGCAGACCAGGGCTCGAACCCGTGTCCCCCGCATTGCATTGGCAGGCGGATTCTTAACCACGGCGCCACCAGGGAAGCCCTAGGTGTTCTCATATAGAGTCTAAAAACAGAGGGCACTGAGCGAAGGTAGTGGTTATTAAAGGCTCAGGATCTAAATTCTACCTGCCTCTACACCCCTTCCCAGCTGTCGATTTGACCCCATTTTTGAATGCCGACCTCATTCTTCAACTTTCTCTGGCGTTTGTTATACTCACCTTGAAAACTTGTTTCTGTGATGCGTTGAGCAGACACAGGGTGGCAGACTGCAGAGGTGGAAGCTGGTGGTCGGATATTTGTGGGCTGAATCTCCTTCAGTCCCATTCCCATTTCTGGTTGCCCAGAGGCCCGACTTCCTGTGTATGACGCCGAGCCGTAGGATTGCGGGCAGGAGCCAAGTTCTCCATACAGTAAAGACCCCAGTGTGCCTTGGTTACAGTAATATACCTGGCTTCCTTCCTGGCAGGGAAGTGACAGGCGGCTCTGCCCCTGATTTGGAATCTGAGATGGTGTTCCCTGAGCAAGGCTGGCAGAAAGCGATGGATGTAGAGGGACCATGTTCTTGGCGTCTGAAGTTTTATCATCCTGGGCTGCCAGAAACATGGAGGAGGCAGCTGTGTGGCGGTCAGTGAGTGCCAGAGTAAAGTCTCCGAGTGAAGAAGAATTCTTTTCAGTGCTTGCTGTGATGTCCCACTCAAGAACACCTGGATAGGAAGCAGCTGAAGTGGAGATCTGGCTGTGGTCAGTAACTCCAGATAACATAGTCGTGCTAGAATGTTGGTAAAGGTAGGCACTACCCATGAGTGTCTGGAAAGGGGTACCGGTAGCCGATGCCGAACTGACGGCAGGGGCAGAGACTCTGGAGAAGTTGCAGACACTTCGTGTTAGGGAAGTTGCATTGCTCACCACAGGAGGAGAATGCTGCAGAGAATTTAGAGTTCCAAGTAGAGATGGATGTTGGAAATTTTCTGTAAGAACAAGAGGGTCATGAAAAACTCAGGGAGGTTGAGAAATTCTCACTACGTTTGAGGAACGGCATCATCTGAAGGTTCTTGCTATCAGGACACCTCTACTATCACTACTTCCTGAGAAACCCAAAATCAGACAGTTAATGATGGCTGTAAGGACTGAGCAGTTTTCCACTCTTCTCTATTCACTGCCTGTGCTCCCATCTTGGGCACAGACGGGCAGAAGAGCCAAGTGGTGTGGTTCAGAGATTGTTCTCTAGGCTGGAAGCAACCTTCTCCCTGCCCTGTCTTTCCCTTCAGCCTGCACTCGTATTGACTTCTATGCTATTTCCTAGACTGGAAGCATTTTAGAACTAGGAGGCCCTTAGAGAACTTCGATGTTCTCAGTCTCATTTCGTGAGTAAGGAAACTGAGGCTCAGAGAGGTCGGGTTGACTTGTTCAAGTTCTCTCATTATGTTAGTATCATTACCAGGTTTCAGAACCTAAGTATCCTGACTTCCTTGCCAGGACTCCACTCTGAGCATGATACTGCCAGAAAGCAGGAGAAATAGAACTTATAATATAGGCATTTTTTTTGTCCATTAGAAAACAGTACGGCTGTTACCATTGTCGTCTTCAGTGTCTCCCTTTGCTTGTGCAGTTCCCACGCTATTACCTAGAGGTGACGTACAGCTCAGTCCAACTGGTGAATTGAAAGAGTCATTTTTGCCCTCTTCAAGCCTGGTTTCTCATCCTACCTCAAAATGATTACCCGAAAGTGGATTTCTTAAGTGCTTTTGGAAAGGGAAGAGTTATCTGATTACTTCAGATTCCTCACCTGTAAAGTGGTTATAACACCACCACCAATAATAATAGCAGTAATAATTAATAGATGAATAAGCTGATCTATTGCGTATGATTTATATGGAGGAAGATACAATAAGTTCTAGAAAGACAAAGAAAAATCATGACAAGCATATTACGTTAACGAAAAAGAAATCCATAGATATTAATGAAAACTGGGGTATGTGGCAAGTATCGAAGCCTAATGAATTTACTAACAAATGGCATTCTGTACCATCCATGCAATATTATGAAAGTGAATTTTGCCCACTCTATTTTAGTGAATACTATTAACCAGAAGACACGATGGAGGTGATAGAGGTGAATGAATTCCTAGCCAATGCATACAGACAGAGAAGGTATGTCAGTAAAAAATGCATAACAAGCAACAGAATGCAATAAATGTGCATGTATAGGTAGCCACAACACATATAGACAAGTATTTCAATGAAAACCGGTACGAAGCAGACAGCAAAATAATAAGTGTAAAAGAGTTTCATTATTGTGCTCCTTCATATTTTTACCCAGCAAGTAAGAGGTATTAAGCCTAGGAGAAATATATATTTCAATGAATATAGCTTATATAATAAGCAGAAAGGAAGCTTAAAATGTATCAGGAAGGTTTTTGGATTTATCCTAGAACTTAGATTAGAATCATCTTCAGCATCCAAGAAGATGGCATCCCAAAACCTCAAAAAACCATCATGCCTAGAATCCAATTAAAAAAGATTTTCAAATGTAAGAAAATCCACAGGACTCCACAATATGGTTTTCGATAAACGTGGATGTTTGTTTGTTTTGTTTCTTTGGCCGCGCCGCGTGGCCCTGGCCGTGAAAGCACCGAGTCCTAAGCACTGGACCGCCAGGGAATTCCCTAAGTGGGGGGAATTAGAGATGTGGGGCTTGACTTTTTCTTCTTCTTCTTCTTCTTCTTCGGTAGCTAAGATCTACAAGCGAACGATGGCTGTTGATCAATGTGCTCTCTGTGTTAGGAAGGAAATAACTGTAAAAATGAAAAGCAGCCTTGCCTTAGAACCTACATATCACACCAAGGAAAATAGTCCTTCTGATTCAATTTAGAAGATATCACTTAAAATGTTGAATTGGTGAAATGTCTACCTAGTTTAAAAATTAGAAAGAATAAAACACTGAAAAGCAGCCCCCTAGATAACCACTGTGGTTGCTTGTTTATAGGAGGCATCATTTCTAAAACGTATTTCTAAAATGTTTATATTCAAAACTGTCAAGTGGCCAACTGTATTCAGAGAGGCAATAAAAGAAAGAAAACGGAGTATGACTTTTCTGATAAGCTGCCTTTCCTGGTGATCCCCTGTTCTGGCCTTACTTTCCTTCTTAGTCTGTTAATGTAAGGGTTTGCTACCATCAACTTGGTTTTGCCCTGCTCTGAGCAGGTTTCCCTCTGTGCTGTTTCTGCTTTAATTGAAAATCTTTGGTTCCCATCAGCATTCCATTGCAAACTCCGTTTTTCTTGAGAGCTCCTCTATGCTTTCCCTCTTCATTCTTACATTTTCTCCCATCTCTTGGTGCCTGTTGGCCTGTGCTAATGAAAACCATCCTAAACTTCCTTACGCTCGACTCTGTGCCTCCCTGTAGAGCCCAGTACTCTCCATCCTCTCTCCCTATTCTCTCTTTTCAACTAGTCGAAATCCTAGTGGAGGGAGACCATTAGAGATGAAACATCTTGGTATATATTGCTAGTTTTCTATGTCCCCTGGCTTTTCTATGTTTCTGTTGAAACACTCTTGAGAAGTGTCTGATTTCGTTTTCTACATGGGTACCCTTTAAGGCTCAATACTGGAAAAGAAGGGGATCAGAGTGATCAACCCAACGTGGTATCCTAACGTAACAGTTAAGGAAAGCAACAGGCTTTGTGAGACAGCCAGTGATTTGTCCAAAGTCACACAGATAGTAAACGTCAAAGTCAAAAGTGAAATTAGGTCTCCAGACGTGTAGTTCAATACTTTCCCTCATTATTCCATGCTATTTTGAATCTCCTACTCAATTTAGGGGCAAAAGAAATCGAACGCAAAACTTTCCAAAGTTTCTTTTCTTACCTGACATGGTCAGAGAAGAGGAAGCATCCACTGCAGGTACAAGGGATGAGGAGACAACACTAGAGGATGTCTGAGTGGCTGCAGCTGAACGGCGCACGTGTCCAGTACAGAGGTCACTGGTTACTGGTCCAAACAGCTCCACGGAAACCCCAAGACTCTACCAAGTGGTAGTAGGTTTGGTAGGAGAGTGATGTCACAAAGCAGGCAGTTGAAAGGTATGAGAGAGCCAATAGGGAGGTCCGATCCCCAACAGGAAGGCGGGCTTGGGTGAAGAGAGTGTAGGAGAGCTAAAACAACACCTGAGTTTCTGAGCTCTGGGGAGGAAATCCTAGAAGACAGATTTACCTCCCCCAGGCTCTTCCATTAGGGAAATCATTGCAACATTTCTTACAGACGTTCATTAATACACTGAACTAAGAGTTACTTATATTCTACAGAGTATTCTATTTTATGTATCATATACTTAGAGCTATATAGATCTTCTTTAATTAATAATCCTTAGGAAGGAAAGAGCCATCTAGTTTGAACTATTACAGTTGTTCTGAAATCATATGTGTCTAATGAGTGAACTGATAGCAGCTTTTAAGGAGCCAAAGTAGGGATTAAGAAGCTCTCTTTGTAACTTGGTTCAAGAGTAGGGTGAAGTTTCTTGAGTGTACCTTGTGGAGAATGTTGTGGTCCAAGGCTCTTCTCTTTTAGTTTCTTCTCCTTGACTCCTACCTTCCTTGGGCTGGGCTAGGCTGGGGGCCAGGTTGGACTTGCGACTTAACATTTCTCTTCCGCTTTCTCTTTTTTTTTTTTCTTCCATTATGGGCATTGCTTCGAGGACAAGCCTTGATCTTGCATTGGACGTTACTTCCTGTCACCTTCCAGCAGCAGGAGTCTTCTTTTCAGTGCTTGATGCTTCACGAAATAGACTCTGCCCGTTGGCAGCAAATACCAGAGAGCTAGGAGACAGAGCTGGTTGCAGACCTTTCCTCTTCCAGCCTTTGGTTGCAATTGTTTGGCCCATAATTTGCTAGCTCTAGTTCCTTGGGCCACACAGGTATCCTGCCATCTCCAGCTCTTGTTATATGTGAGAGACATTCTGAACACTGTCCCTTTTTCTTTGCACAGAAGTATATACAGTGTGGCAGTTACTGTAATCTCCTCCGCCTTGCAAACAGCCACTCTAGAATCTTGGACCTCTAGGACTCTCTGTCTTGCATGCTTGGGGGCAAGGCCAAGCAAAATGAAGAGGAGAATAATTAGAGAAAGAGGAGGACGTTGGGGGAGAATTGGGAGCAGGTAAGGTGAAAGGGCACAGGAGAAAAGAGATGCATGTAGACTTTTTGGTTTCTGTGGGAAACAGGTTGACACACTTGGGCCTCATTTGGTATTAACAGAACAGAGAGTTAAAGATCTAAGTAGCTAGATAGTGTGCAGCAACTGCCATGAAGTCTGTACACTGAAGAGAAGAGTCTCACATCTAGTTTTCATTTTGTTTTATGTCATAGTACCTTATTTATAGCATTCACTGGTGTGTTTGTAGAATACAGATGTTTTCAAATGCTCTGGTTTTGTCTACATGGTTATCTCCTTGTCCTGTTTGTAAGGAATCCAACATTGTAAGACATATTGCATGTTTTTCTCTTGACGATTGTTGACCTTGAAGCGTCATGAACTAACTTGAGCTGTTGGATTCTGTGGAGAAACGTTCAAAAGGGTCTGTGAAAAAGGCACTGTGGTGAGTCGCATTATGCACCCGAGCGTAAGGAGCAAGATATCTGCCACCAGCCCAGCTTGGCCTGGATTGCCTCTGTTTTAGTTCCCCTGGTTAGTGCTTTTCTCCCTAACCACTCTTGTGACTGTGATAATGTGAGTAAGGGCGGAGTTGCTAATGATCTATGTGTGAGGTAAGCTGGTTTGAGGGAGGAAATCTATGGACCTAGTCATTTTCCTTGGTGGTAAGCTTTCAGGGGTGCAGAGATGGATCTTCCTGGGGCCTTTTCTGGTCCCAGGAAGATATCGCATAGATGGGACCTCCCAAGACACACATTGAATCTTTAGGCCTGTTTTTCCTATTATGAGGTACGAACGAGTTTCTTCACTGATGGGGATGATGCTTATCTGAGAAGAAATTGTGAAAGGTGGTGTAGTGTAGAGGTGTGGCTTAAGCTTTTAAGTTTTCCTCCAGGTTTTTCCCCTAAGCTTCCTACTTCGGACGGCCTACTTACATGATACTAGTAGGTGATGTCCGGCTAACAACTTCCTAAATATACCTGCAAGCCAGATCAGTGTCTCTTTTCTCTGTATTCCCATGGAAATCAAGAGTCCCGCCGAATTTTCCATCGAAACAGTTGATTTGTGTTGTCTCTAGGAATTCTAAAGGGCGTACCGTTGCTTCCTAACCGGTGTCATTTGGGAGATCCGCCTCTGTACGTTCAAATGATTAATTTTGAGACTTTGCTCATGTGTGCAGTAAACCCTTGAATTCCCTAAGACCTTCCTTTCCTCCATCTCCTACCCCATTAAGCCCGCTTCAGTTCATCTCCTGAATTTCTTTGGAATCTGTCAGCCAGCTCTTCCTCAACTTCCTAATACTGAACTTGCCTGTCTGTTGCGATTAGGTCCTAACTGGTGTCCATATATCTTGTTTCCTTCCAATCCACTCTTCACACAAGAAACCTTCAAAGCAAGTTGGAACGTTGCTCATAAACATCGCTCACAAGCATTGTTTTGAGAATAGAAAACACACTGTTGGCCTTTAAGACTCTGCGTGGTCTAGAATCCTCTCTGCTTCTCTAGCCCCATCTTGTGCCACTTTTGCCCTCACTTTCTATGCTTCAGATACACTGAATTAACCTTAGTTCTCACTCATCTGACAGAAGTCAGTTCAGATACTATTTTTCACTGTGATTCCTAGCATTAAGGAATTTGATTATCAGGTTTTGTATGAGGACTATTTCATCAGGGGTACAGAAGTTCTGGCCATCTCTGGTTTTGGATATCCCTTATTTGTTGAGACCTTTGCGTTGTTTGGTTGCCTTTTGTCTGTTTTCCAGATGGGAAAACAGGAACAAGGGAAGTATAGGTTATTACTAGGTGGGGTTGAGCAAGTGGAGCAGCAAACTGCAAAGCAGAAAGAAGAGGGACGTACTATAGAGGGATATGACTTCCATCCTCAAGGCGCCTGCATCCTGTGCAGGGAGACAGCCTAACATAAAATGAGCCTAACAACAAATATATTGACTTCTTACTAAAAATCTCCAGTTCATAGAACCGAGGGGTTTGTACCTTCTCCTTTAAAAGTGATAGTCCTGGGACTTCCCCGGTGGTCCCGTGGTGAAGACTCTGCGCTTCCAATGCAGCAGGCGTGGGTTCAATCCCTGGTTGGGGAGCTAAGATCCCACATGCTGCGCAGCCAAAGAAATTTTTTTCAAAAGTTATACTCCTGTATTATTGGCTTTAGTGGTTTAGATTTTGTTTTACTGTTAAGAAGATTTCAGTTTATTTACCGGGAACAAACAACACATAATGTAAGAATAGTTTCCCAGAAACGATTTCCATCATTCTCTTCCTCCCTTTCTCCCGCAGACTGGTGTTTCACCTTGACAAGTTCTCTGTCATTCCATAGGAAAGCTGTCTGGCTTGGAGGTTGCAATCCCAGGGAATTTTTCATCAGCGGGGAAGTCTCCATCACTACAGAGGAATCAAGGGAGAAGTCAGTCCCTGGTAAGTGAGATGCTCCCCCTAAACACCAACACAGCAGTCGTGTACCTTTCAAGGGGTTCAGGGGCAAGATGGGCAAGGCATTTCTACTAACTCTTCTTAAGGATCATGGACAGTGCCCTATGCTACGAGGTAAGCGGTGACTGCTGTAATTCTTACTGGTGATCCTTTCCTGTCACTGATTCTCGGCTTTCTTTGTATTTCATAGGACTGTTGTAAGTCCAATACAAAATGAGTCTTATTTTTAAAAACCTGAAATGTTTTACAGAGCCTAGCATTCTCATATAGGGTCCTTTCCATTCTCCCCACTTTCCCGAGAGGCTAAGAACACTTCACACCATGAAGTAGGAGAGGGGGTAGAGCCCTTTTTGATGAAATACATCAACAAAGACAGAGTCTTAGCCTGCTTGCTCTCTGGACAGGATCTCGGACCACAAGGTCTTCAATCCTGGTATAAATGAAGGAAGTGAGGACAGTTCAACTGGCACTCTCATAACAAGAGTTCTGAAACACCTTCCAAAGAGACTATAGCAGTAGATGAGGGAAGGGAGTGCTACAGTGTGGTAGTACAGGGGGAATGATCGGCTACAGCAGTGAAAAGTGTGGTACCGATTGGTGTGCTCTCGGGGTTCTTGTACATGTAGCATAGATGACCTCTACAGTGGCCCTCCCACCTTCCCACCTGCATTAGGTGTTCTTTTTTTTGTAATTTATGTTTATGTATTTATTTATTGTTTGAACTTATTTATTCTACGTATTTATTTTTTTGGCTGCACTGCGTCTCTCATTGCTGTGCACGGGCTTTCTCTAGTTGGCGGCTAGCGGGGTCTACTCTTGGTTGTGGTGTGCGGGCTTCTCCTCGCGGTGGCGTCTCTTGTTGCGGAGCATGCGCTCTAGGCGCGTGGGCTTCGGTAGTTGCGTCTCACGGGCTCTACGATGCAGGGTCAGTCGTTGTGGCACATGGGCTTAGTGGCTCCACGGCATGTGGGATCTTCCCAGACCAGGGCTCGAACCCGTGTCCCCCGCATTGCATTGGCAGGCGGATTCTTAACCACGGCGCCACCAGGGAAGCCCTAGGTGTTCTTACATAGAGTCGAAAAACAGAGAGCACTGAGAGAAGGTAGTGGTTATTAAAGGCTCAGGATCTAAATTCTACCTGTCTCTACACCCCTTCCCAGCTGTCGATTTGACCCCATTTTTGAATGCCGACCTCATTCTTCAACTTTCTCTGCCGTTTGTGTACTCACCTTGAAAACTTGTTTCTGTGATGCGTTGAGCAGACACAGGGTGGCAGATTGCAGAGGTGGAAGCTGGTGGTCGGATATTTGTGGGCTGAATCTCCTTCAGTCCCATTCCCATTTCTGGTTGCACAGAGGCCCTACTTCCTGTGTATGACACAGAGCCATAGGATTGCGGGCAGGAGCCAAGTTCTCCATACAGTAAAGACCCCAGTGTGCCTTGGTTATAGTAATATACCTGGCTTCCTTCCTGGTAGGTAAGTGACAGGTGGCTCTGCCCCTGATTTGGAATCTGAGATGGTGTTCCCTGAGCAAGGCTGGCAGAAAGCGATGGATGTAGAGGGACCATGTTATTGGCGTCTGAAGTTTTATCATACTGGGCTGCCAGAAACATGGAGGAAGCAGCTGTATGCCGGTCAGTGAGTGCCAGAGTAAAGTCTCCGAGTGAAGAAGAATTCTTTTCAGTGCTTGCTGTGATGTCCCACTCAAGAACACCTGGATAGGAAGCAGCTGAAGTGGAGATCTGGCTGTGGTCCGTAACTCCAGGTAACATAGTCGTGCTAGAATGTTGGTAAAGGTAGGCACTACCCATGAGTGTCTGGAAAGGGGTACCAGTAGCCGATGCCGAACTGACGGCAGGGGCAGAGACTCTGGAGAAGTTGCAGACACTTCGTGTTAGGGAAGTTGCATTGCTCACCACAGGAGGAGAATGCTGCAGAGAATCTAGAGTTCCAAGTAGAGATGGATGTTGGAAATTTTCTGTAAGAACAAGAGGGTCATGAAAAACTCAGGGAGGTTGAGAAATTCTCACTACGTTTGAGGAACGGCATCATCTGAAGGTTCTTGCTATCAGGACACCTCTACTATCACTACTTCCTGAGAAACCCAAAATCAGACAGTTGATGATGGCTGTAAGGACTGAGCAGTTTTCCACTCTTCTCTATTAACTGCCTGTGCTCCCATCTTGGGCACAGACGGGCAGAAGAGCCAAGTGGTGTGGTTCAGAGATTGTTCTCTAGGCTGGAAGCAACCTTCTCCCTGCCCTGTCTTTCCCTTCAGCCTGCACTCGTATTGACTTCTATGCTATTTCCTAGACTGGAAGCATTTTAGAACTAGGAGGCCCTTAGAGAACTTCGATGTTCTCAGTCTCATTTCGTGAGTAAGGAAACTGAGGCTCAGAGAGGTCGGGTTGACTTGTTCAAGTTCTCTCATTATGTTAGTATCATTACCAGGTTTCAGAACCTAAGTATCCTGACTTCCTTGCCAGGACTCCACTCTGAGCATGATACTGCCAGAAAGCAGGAGAAATAGAACTTATAATATAGGCATTTTTTTTGTCCATTAGAAAACAGTACGGCTATTACCATTGTCGTCTTCAGTGTCTCCCTTTGCTTGTGCAGTTCCCACGCTATTACCTAGAGGTGACGTACAGCTCAGTCCAACTGGTGAATTGAAAGAGTCATTTTTGCCCTCTTCAAGCCCGGTTTCTCATCCTACCTCAAAATGATTACCCGAAAGTGGATTTCTTAAGTGCTTTTGGAAAGGGAAAAGTTATCTGATTACTTCAGATTCCTCACCTGTAAAGTGGTTATAACACCACCACCAATAATAATAGCAGTAATAATTAATAGATGAATAAGCTGATCTGTTGCGTATGATTTATATGGAGGAAGATACAATAAGTTCTAGAAAGACAAAGAAAAATCATGACAAGCATATTACGTTAACGAAAAAGAAATCCATAGATATTAATGAAAACTGGGGTATGTGGCAAGTATCGAAGCCTAATGAATTTACTAACAAATGGCATTCTGTACCATCCATGCAATATTATGAAAGTGAATTTTGCCCACTCTATTTTAGTGAATACTATTAACCAGAAGACACGATGGAGGTGATAGAGGTGAATGAATTCCTAGCCAATGCATACAGACAGAGAAGGTATGTCAGTAAAAAATGCATAACAAGCAACAGAATGCAATAAATGTGCATGTATAGGTAGCCACAACACATATAGACAAGTATTTCAATGAAAACCGGTACGAAGCAGACAGCAAAATAATAAGTGTAAAAGAGTTTCATTATTGTGCTCCTTCATATTTTTACCCAGCAAGTAAGAGGTATTAAGCCTAGGAGAAATATATATTTCAATGAATATAGCTTATATAATAAGCAGAAAGGAAGCTTAAAATGTATCAGGAAGGTTTTTGGATTTATCCTAGAACTTAGATTAGAATCATCTTCAGCATCCAAGAAGATGGCATCCCAAAACCTCAAAAAACCATCATGCCTAGAATCCAATTAAAAAAGATTTTCAAATGTAAGAAAATCCACAGGACTCCACAATATGGTTTTCGATAAACGTGGATGTTTGTTTGTTTTGTTTCTTTGGCCGCGCCGCGTGGCCCTGGCCGTGAAAGCACCGAGTCCTAAGCACTGGACCGCCAGGGAATTCCCTAAGTGGGGGGAATTAGAGATGTGGGGCTTGACTTTTTCTTCTTCTTCTTCTTCTTCGGTAGCTAAGCTCTACAAGCGAACGATGGCTGTTGATCAATGTGCTCTCTGTGTTAGGAAGGAAATAACTGTAAAAATGAAAAGCAGCCTTGCCTTAGAACCTACATATCACACCAAGGAAAATAGTCCTTCTGATTCAATTTAGAAGATATCACTTAAAATGTTGAATTGGTGAAATGTCTACCTAGTTTAAAAATTAGAAAGAATAAAACACTGAAAAGCAGCCCCCTAGATAACCACTGTGGTTGCTTGTTTATAGGAGGCATCATTTCTAAAACGTATTTCTAAAATGTTTATATTCAAAACTGTCAAGTGGCCAACTGTATTCAGAGAGGCAATAAAAGAAAGAAAACGGAGTATGACTTTTCTGATAAGCTGCCTTTCCCGGTGATCCCCTGTTCTGGCCTTACTTTCCTTCTTAGTCTGTTAATGTAAGGGTTTGCTACCATCAACTTGGTTTTGCCCTGCTCTGAGCAGGTTTCCCTCTGTGCTGTTTCTGCTTTAATTGAAAATCTTTGGTTCCCATCAGCATTCCATTGCAAACTCCGTTTTTCTTGAGAGCTCCTCTATGCTTTCCCTCTTCATTCTTACATTTTCTCCCATCTCTTGGTGCCTGTTGGCCTGTGCTAATGAAAACCGTCCTAAACTTCCTTACGCTCGACTCTGTGCCTCCCTGTAGAGCCCAGTACTCTCCATCCTCTCTCCCTATTCTCTCTTTTCAACTAGTCGAAATCCTAGTGGAGGGAGACCATTAGAGATGAAACATCTTGGTATATATTGCTAGTTTTCTATGTCCCCTGGCTTTTCTGTGTTTCTGTTGAAACACTCTTGAGAAGTGTCTGATTTCGTTTTCTACATGGGTACCCTTTAAGGCTCAATACTGGAAAAGAAGGGGATCAGAGTGATCAACCCAATGTGGTATCCTAACGTAACAGTTAAGGAAAGCAACAGGCTTTGTGAGACAGCCAGTGATTTGTCCAAAGTCACACAGATAGTAAACGTCAAAGTCAAAAGTGAAATTAGGTCTCCAGACTTGTAGTTCAATACTTTCCCTCATTATTCCATGCTATTTTGAATCTCCTACTCAATTTAGGGGCAAAAGAAATCGAACGCAAAACTTTCCAAAGTTTCTTTTCTTACCTGACATGGTCAGAGAAGAGGAAGCATCCACTGCAGGTACAAGGGATGAGGAGACAACACTAGAGGATGTCTGAGTGGCTGCAGCTGAACGGCGCACGTGTCCAGTACAGAGGTCACTGGTTACTGGTCCAAACAGCTCCACGGAAACCCCAAGGCTCTACCAAGTGGTAGTAGGTTTGGTAGGAGAGTGATGTCACAAAGCAGGCAGTTGAAAGGTATGAGAGAGCCAATAGGGAGGTCCGATCCCCAACAGGAAGGCGGGCTTGGGTGAAGAGAGTGTAGGAGAGCTAAAACAACACCTGAGTTTCTGAGCTTTGGGGAGGAGGAAATCCTAGAAGACAGATTTACCTCCCCCAGGCTCTTCCATTAGGGAAATCATTGCAACATTTCTTACAGACGTTCATTAATACACTGAACTAAGAGTTACTTATATTCTACAGAGTATTCTATTTTATGTATCATATACTTAGAGCTATATAGATCTTCTTTAATTAATAATCCTTAGGAAGGAAAGAGCCATCTAGTTTGAACTATTACAGTTGTTCTGAAATCAGATGTGTCTAATGAGTGAACTGATAGCAGCTTTTAAGGAGCCAAAGTAGGGATTAAGAAGCTCTCTTTGTAACTTGGTTCAAGAGTAGGGTGAAGTTTCTTGAGTGTACCTTGTGGAGAATGTTGTGGTCCAAGGCTCTTCTCTTTTAGTTTCTTCTCCTTGACTCCTACCTTCCTTGGGCTGGGCTAGGCTGGGGGCCAGGTTGGACTTGCGACTTAACATTTCTCTTCCGCTTTCTCTTTTTTTTTTTTCTTCCATTATGGGCATTGCTTCGAGGACAAGCCTTGATCTTGCATTGGACGTTACTTCCTGTCACCTTCCAGCAGCAGGAGTCTTCTTTTCAGTGCTTGATGCTTCACGAAATAGACTCTGCCCGTTGGCAGCAAATACCAGAGAGCTAGGAGACAGAGCTGGTTGCAGACCTTTCCTCTTCCAGCCTTTGGTTGCAATTGTTTGGCCCATAATTTGCTAGCTCTAGTTCCTTGGGCCACACAGGTATCCTGCCATCTCCAGCTCTTGTTATATGTGAGAGACATTCTGAACACTGTCCCTTTTTCTTTGCACAGAAGTATATACAGTGTGGCAGTTACTGTAATCTCCTCCGCCTTGCAAACAGCCACTCTAGAATCTTGGACCTCTAGGACTCTCTGTCTTGCATGCTTGGGGGCAAGGCCAAGCAAAATGAAGAGGAGAATAATTAGAGAAAGAGGAGGACGTTGGTGGAGAATTGGGAGCAGGTAAGGTGAAAGGGCACAGGAGAAAAGAGATGCATGTAGACTTTTTGGTTTCTGTGGGAAACAGGTTGACACACTTGGGCCTCATTTGGTATTAACAGAACAGAGAGTTAAAGATCTAAGTAGCTAGATAGTGTGCAGCAACTGCCATGAAGTCTGTACACTGAAGAGAACAGTCTCACATCTAGTTTTCATTTTGTTTTATGTCATAGTACCTTATTTATAGCATTCACTGGTGTGTTTGTAGAATACAGATGTTTTCAAATGCTCTGGTTTTGTCTACATGGTTATCTCCTTGTCCTGTTTGTAAGGAATCCAACATTGTAAGACATATTGCATGTTTTTCTCTTGACGATTGTTGACCTTGAAGCGTCATGAACTAACTTGAGCTGTTGGATTCTGTGGAGAAACGTTCAAAAGGGTCTGTGAAAAAGGCACTGTGGTGAGTCGCATTATGCACCCGAGCGTAAGGAGCAAGATATCTGCCACCAGCCCAGCTTGGCCTGGATTGCCTCTGTTTTAGTTCCCCTGGTTAGTGCTTTTCTCCCTAACCACTCTTGTGACTGTGATAATGTGAGTAAGGGCGGAGTTGCTAATGATCTATGTGTGAGGTAAGCTGGTTTGAGGGAGGAAATCTATGGACCTAGTCATTTTCCTTGGTGGTAAGCTTTCAGGGGTGCAGAGATGGATCTTCCTGGGGCCTTTTCTGGTCCCAGGAAGATATCGCATAGATGGGACCTCCCAAGACACACATTGAATCTTTAGGCCTGTTTTTCCTATTATGAGGTACGAACGAGTTTCTTCACTGATGGGGATGATGCTTATCTGAGAAGAAATTGTGAAAGGTGGTGTAGTGTAGAGGTGTGGCTTAAGCTTTTAAGTTTTCCTCCAGGTTTTTCCCCTAAGCTTCCAACTTCGGACGGCCTACTTACATGATACTAGTAGGTGATGTCCGGCTAACAGCTTCCTAAATATACCTGCAAGCCAGATCAGTGTCTCTTTTCTCTGTATTCCCATGGAAATCAAGAGTCCCGCCGAATTTTCCATCGAAACAGTTGATTTGTGTTGTCTCTAGGAATTCTAAAGGGCGTACCGTTGCTTCCTAACCGGTGTCATTTGGGAGATCCGCCTCTGTACGTTCAAATGATTAATTTTGAGACTTTGCTCATGTGTGCAGTAAACCCTTGAATTCCCTAAGACCTTCCTTTCCTCCATCTCCTACCCCATTAAGCCCGCTTCAGTTCATCTCCTGAATTTCTTTGGAATCTGTCAGCCAGCTCTTCCTCAACTTCCTAATACTGAACTTGCCTGTCTGTTGCGATTAGGTCCTAACTGGTGTCCATATATCTTGTTTCCTTCCAATCCACTCTTCACACAAGAAACCTTCAAAGCAAGTTGGAACGTTGCTCATAAACATCGCTCACAAGCATTGTTTTGAGAATAGAAAACACACTGTTGGCCTTTAAGACTCTGCGTGGTCTAGAATCCTCTCTGCTTCTCTAGCCCCATCTTGTGCCACTTTTGCCCTCACTTTCTATGCTTCAGATACACTGAATTAACCTTAGTTCTCACTCATCTGACAGAAGTCAGTTCAGATACTATTTTTCACTGTGATTCCTAGCATTAAGGAATTTGATTATCAGGTTTTGTATGAGGACTATTTCATCAGGGGTACAGAAGTTCTGGCCATCTCTGGTTTTGGATATCCCTTATTTGTTGAGACCTTTGCGTTGTTTGGTTGCCTTTTGTCTGTTTTCCAGATGGGAAAACAGGAACAAGGGAAGTATAGGTTATTACTAGGTGGGGTTGAACAAGTGGAGCAGCAAACTGCAAAGCAGAAAGAAGAGGGACGTACTATAGAGGGATATGACTTCCATTCTCAAGGCGCCTGCATCCTGTGCAGGGAGACAGCCTAACATAAAATGTGCCTAACAACAAATATATTGACTTCTTACTAAAAATCTCCAGTTCATAGAACCGAGGGGTTTGTACCTTCTCCTTTAAAAGTGATAGTCCTGGGACTTCCCCGGTGGTCCCGTGGTGAAGACTCTGCGCTTCCAATGCAGCAGGCGTGGGTTCAATCCCTGGTTGGGGAGCTAAGATCCCACATGCTGCGCAGCCAAAGAAATTTTTGTCGAACGTTATACTCCTGTATTGTTGGCTTTAGTGGTTTAGATTTTGTTGTACTGTTAAGAAGATTTCAGTTTATTTACCGGGAACAAACAACACATAATGTAAAAATAGTTTCCCAGAAACGATTTCCATCATTCTCTTCCTCCCTTTCTCCCGCAGACTGGTGTTTCACCTTGACAAGTTCTCTGTCATTCCATAGGAAAGCTGTCTGGCTTGGAGGTTGCAATCCCAGGGAATTTTTCATCAGCGGGGAAGTCTCCATCACTACAGAGGAATCAAGGGAGAAGTCAGTCCCTGGTAAGTGAGATGCTCCCCCTAAACACCAACACAGCAGTCGTGTACCTTTCAAGGGGTTCAGGGGCAAGATGGGCAAGGCATTTCTACTAACTCTTCTTAAGGATCACGGACAGTGCCCTATGCTACGAGGTAAGCGGTGACTGCTGTAGTTCTTACTGGTGATCCTTTCCTGTCACTGATTCTCGGCCTTCTTTGTATTTCATAGGACTGTTGTCAGTCCAATACAAAATGAGTCTTATTTTTAAAAACCTGAAATGTTTTACAGAGCCTAGCATTCTCATATAGGGTCCTTTCCATTCTCCCCACTTTCCCGAGAGGCCAAGAACACTTCACACCATGAACTAGGAGAGGGGGTAGAGCCCTTTCTGATGAAATACATCAACAAAGACAGAGTCTTAGCCTGCTTGCTCTCTGGACAGGATCTCGGACCACAAGGTCTTCAATCCTGGTATAAATGAAGGAAGTGAGGACAGTTCAACTGGCACTCTCATAACAAGAGTTCGGAAACACCTTCCGAAGAGACTATAGCAGTAGATGAGGGAAGGGAGTGCTACAGTGTGGCAGTACAGGGGGAATGATCGGCTACAGCAGTGAAAAGTGTGGTACCGATTGGTGTGCTCTCGGGGTTCTTGTACATGTAGCATAGATGACCTCTACGGTGGCCCTCCCACCTTCCCACCTGCATTAGGTGTTCTTTTTTTTTGTAATTTATGTTTATGTATTTATTTACTGTTTGAACTTATTTATTCTACGTATTTATGTTTTTGGCTGCACTGGGTCTCTCATTGCTGTGCACGGGCTTTCTCTAGTTGGCGGCTAGCGGGGGCTACTCTCGGTTGCGGTGTGCGGGCATCTCATCGCGGTGGCTTCTCTTGTTGCGGAGCATGGGCTGTAGGCACGTGGGCTTCGGTAGTTGAGGCTCACGGGCTCTAGAATGCAGGCTCCGTCGTCGTGGCACATGCGCTTAGTTGCTGCACGGCATGTGGGATCTTCGCAGACCAGGGCTCGAACCCGTGTCCCCTGCATTGGCAGGCGCCACCAGGGAAGCCCTAGGTGTTCTCATATAGAGTCTAAAAACAGAGAGCACTGAGAGAAGGTAGTGGTTATTAAAGGCTCAGGATCTAAATTCTACCTGTCTCTACACCCCTTCCCAGCTGTCGATTTGACCCCATTTTTGAATGCCGACCTCATTGTTCAACTTTTCTCTGCCGTCTGTATACTCACCTTGAAAACTTGTTTCTGTGATGCGTTGAGCAGACACAGGGTGGCAGACTGCAGAGGTGGAAGCTGGTGGTCGGATATTTGTGGGCTGAATCTCCTTCAGTCCCATTCCCATTTCTGGTTGCCCAGAGGCCCTACTTCCTGTGTGTGACGCCGAGCCGTAGGATTGCGGGCAGGAGCCAAGTTCTCCATACAGTAAAGACCCCAGTGTGCCTTGGTTACAGTAATATACCTGGCTTCCTTCCTGGCAGGGAAGTGACAGGCGGCTATGCCCCTGCTTTGTTCGTGGGCCTCCTGATCCAGCAGTTCCCTTGGCTCTGCCCCTGTCGTCAGCTGCCCCTAGGATAACTCTGAGCCCTAGCCACTTCTCTGGTAGATTTCCCTATTCCCCCACTACAGTCACACCTGAATAAGGCAACTCAGACCTTTCAGAGATGTGTCCTGAACCTCTTGTTTTCTGAAATACCTATCTGGTGGTTGTGAGACTTAAGGCCAGCGTCCCCGAGAGACTTTTTCTATTTCTCCTAGTAAACCTAGACTCATCTTCTGTCACCTTCAACTCTACTCCAATTGTGTTCTTTCAACCCAGACCTCTGACCCTGCTTTTTACTTCTGCCATTTCATCCTCGCTCCTGCTTCCTTTCCTAAATCCATACGTCTCTTTTGGCCTTCCTAGCCCTGGGCCAAGTTCCTTCCTCTTTGCTCAGTTTTTACCCCTTTCCTTCATTCTCCCATCCAACTTTCAGTCCTTCCTTTCTCACGCCCCAGTTAGCAGCATCTGAAAATTCGAAAGGTTTGTTACTCGTCTATTAATTGTATTCCATTTACTTACTCAGTTCTATACCTGTCTTACCTGTGTATGGAAGAACAGCTGGTAGCCAAGGTGGCACCAAGAATCCTAGCAGCTCTCACTTGACGTATCCGTAGTAGTCGGCAATTTCCATTTCGTTTTCCCTCTCGGTGAAAAATTGCAGCTTGCCCGAAGAGGTGTATCCGGCAGCATTCTCCCGTTGTTGTTGAGCCCGCCTCTTCATGGCCTCTCGCTCTGGCCTCTGCTCTTGTTCGATGGGCTTTGACATGACTGGCTCAGGCACGTTGGGTTCCCTCCATGGAACTCGTTGCTTGCTGAAGTCTTGGAGTAGAAAGTGGGTTTGGAGCTTGGGTGGGGACTGGCGCTTATTCACAGCAGGGGGAACAGGCTCCCGCTGGAGAGGAGCGCCAGATGAAGTTTTGGAGGGTGCAGGCCTAGGAGCAGCAGACTGAGGGACACGAGGCTGGGTATGGTTGGGCCAAGCCGGTTGGGTTGGGTTGGTCACAGTTGGCTGAGCTGGTTTGGCGGGGCCTGGCAAAGAGGCAGGAGCTGGCTGGGATGAATTGGCTGCAGCAGGTTGAGCTGAGTCAGTAGAACCAGGCTGGGCACGGTAAGCCCCAGCAGGCCGATGTGAGGCCAGAGACTGTGGCCTCCGAGGAGCGGGTCGAGCTTGAGGCTTGTCCCAGGCAGAAAAAGGCAGAGGTATCAACTTGACCTTCCCAGGAGGAGGCCGCTCATACTGGGCTGGAGACGGACACTCTGTTTCAGCACTGCTGTCTGGTTTCTGGGCTTGGACTTGCGTTTTCTCAGGACCCTTCCCCTCACGTGGGGTATGCCGCCATGGCTGGATAGCTGGGGGTGGCTGGGGGTCTTTGGGGTTGCTTGACTTTCCCAAGAGCCGACAGGAAGAGAGCCCAGTTTTCGTCTCATTCTTCTTCCCCAGCGCATGAAGAACCTTCACAGACTCCAGCATGCGCACGCCAAGGGAGGTTCGAGGCTTTTGAAAGCTCTGTTGGAGAAGCTCAGTTTGGTGTTCCTTTCGCTTCGTGTGGGGGATTGCTGGCTTCTCTTCTGCCTTGACTTTGTTCCCTGACTGCTTGTTCTCCTCAGCCTTGTTTCTCCCTCTGGTCCTTTTGGTCTTTTCCTGCCCGTGGCTCTTAGTTTTGCTGATCTTTCTGGATGCAGCTTTCTGAGGTTTGCCTTGAGAGTGCTTGGCCGTGTTCACAGGAGCCCTGTCACTGACTGCAGCGTGGCATGTAACCACTTCTCCCCCTAACGGGCACTCTGGATTCTTTGGCTGGATTTTGGCCTTGGGAGCGCCACTGATAGGCTCAGAGGCTTTCTGTTTGTTCTTCCTGGGTTGATCAGAGGGAACCTTTATGACACTTGGCTTTTCCTGCACCTGATTCACCTTAATGGCTCTGGTGTCTTTAGCTTTGATCACGTTGGGACCTTGGGATTGATCAAGATCTTTCAAAGGATTAAAGAGCTGGGGAAGGTGAATATCCTCCGCCAGTGTAGTAATGTCTGCAAGACCACTGCTAGGTTCAATCCCATTTTCAAGTGTCCCTAGGTCCTGACGACTCCGGCTGTTCTCTCCCAGATCAGCATTTTCAGAACCAGGCTGCTCCTCTTGGCTGAGGGGATCGGTGCAGGCCAGCGGCTGGTGAATATCAGGGATTCCTAAAGGGAGTAGTGGAGGATCTTGGTTCTCTGTTGGGATCTGGTAGGCATCCAGAGGCTTTGAAAGCTTGGTTTTGATATCATCCACGTGCTTACTCTCTATTTGTCCCTGGCTTGGAGCTGGAGGCAGGGCCAGGAGACGCCTGGCACTCTGGACTGGAGCTGTCACTGAAATGTCCCCAAGTTCAGATGGTGGGTTACTCTCAAGTATGTGGCTGTTTCTGCTACTGCAGGACTTGGGGAGTTCTTGACTTTGTGTCACACAAAACGTCTGGCTTGGAGGTTGCAATCCCAGGGAATTTTTCATCACCAGGGGGGAGGTCTCCATCCCTACAAAGGGATCAAGGGAGAAGTCAGTCCCTGGTAAGTGAGATGCTCCCCCTAAACACCAACACAGCAGTCGTGTACCTTTCAAGGGGTTCAGGGGCAAGATGGGCAAGGCATTTCTACTAACTCTTCTTAAGGATCATGGACAGTGCCCTATGCTACGAGGTAAGCGGTGACTGTTGTAATTCTTACTGGTGAGCCTTTCCTGTCGCTGATTCTCGGCTCGCTTTGTATTTCATAGGACTGTTATAAGTCCAATACAAAATGAGTCTTATTTTTAAAAACCTGAAATGTTTTACAAAGCCTAGCATTCTCATATAGGGTCCTTTCCATTCTCCCCACTTTCCCGAGAGGCCAAGAACACGTCACACCATGAACTAGGAGAGGGGGTAGAGCCCTTGCTGATGAAATACATCAACAAAGACAGAGTCTTAGCCTGCTTGCTCTCTGGACAGGATCTCGGACCACAAGGTCTTCAATCCTGGTATAAATGAAGGAAGTGAGGACAGTTCAACTGGCACTCACATAACAAGAGTTCTGAAACACCTTCCGAAGAGACTATAGCAGTAGATGAGGGAAGGGAGTGCTACAGTGTGGCAGTACAGGGGGAACGATCGGCTACAGCAGTGAAAAGTGTGGTACCGATTGGTGTGCTCTCGGCGTTCTTGTACATGTAGCATAGATGACCTCTACAGTGGCCCTCCCACCTTCCCACCTGCATTAGGTGTTCTTTTTTTTGTAATTTATGTTTATGTATTTATTTACTGTTTGAACTTATTTATTCTACGTATTTATTTTTTTGGCTGCACTGGGTCTCTCATTGCTGTGCACGGGCTTTCTCTAGTTGGCGGCTAGCGGGGGCTACTCTCGGTTGCGGTGTGCGGGCTTCTCATCGCGGTGGCTTCTCTTGTTGCGGAGCATGGGCTGTAGGCACGTGGGCTTCGGTAGTTGAGGCTCACGGGCTCTAGAATGCAGGCTCCGTCGTTGTGGCACATGCGCTTAGTTGCTGCACGGCATGTGGGATCTTCGCAGACCAGGGCTCGAACCCGTGTCCCCCGCATTGCATTGGCAGGCGGATTCTTAACCACGGCGCCACCAGGGAAGCCCTAGGTGTTCTCATAGAGAGTCTAAAAACAGAGGGCACTGAGCGAAGGTAGTGGTTATTAAAGGCTCAGGATCTAAATTCTACCTGCCTGTACACCCCTTCCCAGCTGTCGATTTGACCCCATTTTTGAGTGCCGACCTCATTCTTCAACTTTCTCTGGCGTTTGTTATACTCACCTTGAAAACTTGTTTCTGTGATGCGTTGAGCAGACACAGGGTGGCAGACTGCAGAGGTGGAAGCTGGTGGTCGGATATTTGTGGGCTGAATCTCCTTCAGTCCCATTCCCATTTCTGGTTGCCCAGAGGCCCGACTTCCTGTGTATGACGCCGAGCCGTAGGATTGCGGGCAGGAGCCAAGTTCTCCATACAGTAAAGACCCCAGTGTGCCTTGGTTATAGTAATATACCTGGCTTCCTTCCTGGCAGGGAAGTGGCAGGCGGCTCTGCCCCTGATTTGGAATCTGAGATGGTGTTCCCTGAGCAAGGCTGGCAGAAAGCGATGGATGTAGAGGGACCATGTTCTTGGCGTCTGAAGTTTTATCATACTGGGCTGCCAGAAACATGGAGGAGGCAGCTGTGTGGCGGTCAGTGAGTGCCAGAGTAAAGTCTCCGAGTGAAGAAGAATTCTTTTCAGTGCTTGCTGTGATGTCCCACTCAAGAACACCTGGATAGGAAGCAGCTGAAGTGGAGATCTGGCTGTGGTCAGTAACTCCAGATAACATAGTCGTGCTAGAATGTTGGTAAAGGTAGGCACTACCCATGAGTGTCTGGAAAGGGGTACCAGTAGCCGATGCCGAACTGACGGCAGGGGCAGAGACTCTGGAGAAGTTGCAGACACTTCGTGTTAGGGAAGTTGCATTGCTCACCACAGGAGGAGAATGCTGCAGAGAATTTAGAGTTCCAAGTAGAGATGGATGTTGGAAATTTTCTGTAAGAACAAGAGGGTCATGAAAAACTCAGGGAGGTTGAGAAATTCTCACTACGTTTGAGGAACGGCATCATCTGAAGGTTCTTGCTATCAGGACACCTCTACTATCACTACTTCCTGAGAAACCCAAAATCAGACAGTTAATGATGGCTGTAAGGACTGAGCAGTTTTCCACTCTTCTCTATTAACTGCCTGTGCTCCCATCTTGGGCACAGACGGGCAGAAGAGCCAAGTGGTGTGGTTCAGAGATTGTTCTCTAGGCTGGAAGCAACCTTCTCCCTGCCCTGTCTTTCCCTTCAGCCTGCACTCGTATTGACTTCTATGCTATTTCCTAGACTGGAAGCATTTTAGAACTAGGAGGCCCTTAGAGAACTTCGATGTTCTCAGTCTCATTTCGTGAGTAAGGAAACTGAGGCTCAGAGAGGTCGGGTTGACTTGTTCAAGTTCTCTCATTATGTTAGTATCATTACCAGGTTTCAGAACCTAAGTATCCTGACTTCCTTGCCAGGACTCCACTCTGAGCATGATACTGCCAGAAAGCAGGAGAAATAGAACTTATAATATAGGCATTTTTTTTGTCCATTAGAAAACAGTACGGCTGTTACCATGGTCGTCTTCAGTGTCTCCCTTTGCTTGTGCAGTTCCCACGCTATTACCTAGAGGTGACGTACAGCTCAGTCCAACTGGTGAATTGAAAGAGTCATTTTTGCCCTCTTCAAGCCTGGTTTCTCATCCTACCTCAAAATGATTACCCGAAAGTGGATTTCTTAAGTGCTTTTGGAAAGGGAAAAGTTATCTGATTACTTCAGATTCCTCACCTATAAAGTGGTTATAACACCACCACCAATAATAATAGCAGTAATAATTAATAGATGAATAAGCTGATCTATTGCGTATGATTTATATGGAGGAAGATACAATAAGTTCTAGAAAGACAAAGAAAAATCATGACAAGCATATTACGTTAACGAAAAAGAAATCCATAGATATTAATGAAAACTGGGGTATGTGGCAAGTATCGAAGCCTAATGAATTTACTAACAAATGGCATTCTGTACTATCCATGCAATATTATGAAAGTGAATTTTGCCCACTCTATTTTAGTGAATACTATTAACCAGAAGACACGATGGAGGTGATAGAGGTGAATGAATTCCTAGCCAATGCATACAGACAGAGAAGGTATGTCAGTAAAAAATGCATAACAAGCAACAGAATGCAATAAATGTGCATGTATAGGTAGCCACAACACATATAGACAAGTATTTCAATGAAAACCGGTACGAAGCAGACAGCAAAATAATAAGTGTAAAAGAGTTTCATTATTGTGCTCCTTCATATTTTTACCCAGCAAGTAAGAGGTATTAAGCCTAGGAGAAATATATATTTCAATGAATATAGCTTATATAATAAGCAGAAAGGAAGCTTAAAATGTATCAGGAAGGTTTTTGGATTTATCCTAGAACTTAGATTAGAATCATCTTCAGCATCCAAGAAGATGGCATCCCAAAACCTCAAAAAACCATCATGCCTAGAATCCAATTAAAAAAGATTTTCAAATGTAAGAAAATCCACAGGACTCCACAATATGGTTTTCGATAAACGTGGATGTTTGTTTGTTTTGTTTCTTTGGCCGCGCCGCGTGGCCCTGGCCGTGAAAGCACCGAGTCCTAAGCACTGGACCGCCAGGGAATTCCCTAAGTGGGGGGAATTAGAGATGTGGGGCTTGACTTTTTCTTCTTCTTCTTCTTCTTCTTCGGTAGCTAAGATCTACAAGCGAACGATGGCTGTTGATCAATGTGCTCTCTGTGTTAGGAAGGAAATAACTGTAAAAATGAAAAGCAGCCTTGCCTTAGAACCTACATATCACACCAAGGAAAATAGTCCTTCTGATTCAATTTAGAAGATATCACTTAAAATGTTGAATTGGTGAAATGTCTACCTAGTTTAAAAATTAGAAAGAATAAAACACTGAAAAGCAGCCCCCTAGATAACCACTGTGGTTGCTTGTTTATAGGAGGCATCATTTCTAAAACGTATTTCTAAAATGTTTATATTCAAAACTGTCAAGTGGCCAACTGTATTCAGAGAGGCAATAAAAGAAAGAAAACGGAGTATGACTTTTCTGATAAGCTGCCTTTCCTGGTGATCCCCTGTTCTGGCCTTACTTTCCTTCTTAGTCTGTTAATGTAAGGGTTTGCTACCATCAACTTGGTTTTGCCCTGCTCTGAGCAGGTTTCCCTCTGTGCTGTTTCTGCTTTAATTGAAAATCTTTGGTTCCCATCAGCATTCCATTGCAAACTCCGTTTTTCTTGAGAGCTCCTCTATGCTTTCCCTCTTCATTCTTACATTTTCTCCCATCTCTTGGTGCCTGTTGGCCTGTGCTACTGAAAACCATCCTAAACTTCCTTACGCTCGACTCTGTGCCTCCCTGTAGAGCCCAGTACTCTCCATCCTCTCTCCCTATTCTCTCTTTTCAACTAGTCGAAATCCTAGTGGAGGGAGACCATTAGAGATGAAACATCTTGGTATATATTGCTAGTTTTCTATGTCCCCTGACTTTTCTATGTTTCTGTTGAAACACTCTTGAGAAGTGTCTGATTTCGTTTTCTACATGGGTACCCTTTAAGGCTCAATACTGGAAAAGAAGGGGATCAGAGTGATCAACCCAACGTGGTATCCTAACGTAACAGTTAAGGAAAGCAACAGGCTTTGTGAGACAGCCAGTGATTTGTCCAAAGTCACACAGATAGTAAACGTCAAAGTCAAAAGTGAAATTAGGTCTCCAGACGTGTAGTTCAATACTTTCCCTCATTATTCCATGCTATTTTGAATCTCCTACTCAATTTAGGGGCAAAAGAAATCGAACGCAAAACTTTCCAAAGTTTCTTTTCTTACCTGACATGGTCAGAGAAGAGGAAGCATCCACTGCAGGTACCAGGGATGAGGAGACAACACTAGAGGATGTCCGAGTGGCTGCAGCTGAACGGCGCACGTGTCCAGTACAGAGGTCACTGGTTACTGGTCCAAACAGCTCCACGGAAACCCCAAGACTCTACCAAGTGGTAGTAGGTTTGGTAGGAGAGTGATGTCACAAAGCAGGCAGTTGAAAGGTATGAGAGAGCCAATAGGGAGGTCCGATCCCCAACAGGAAGGCGGGCTTGGGTGAAGAGAGTGTAGGAGAGCTAAAACAACACCTGAGTTTCTGAGCTCTGGGGAGGAAATCCTAGAAGACAGATTTACCTCCCCCAGGCTCTTCCATTAGGGAAATCATTGCAACATTTCTTACAGACGTTCATTAATACACTGAACTAAGAGTTACTTATATTCTACAGAGTATTCTATTTTATGTATCATATACTTAGAGCTATATAGATCTTCTTTAATTAATAATCCTTAGGAAGGAAAGAGCCATCTAGTTTGAACTATTACAGTTGTTCTGAAATCATATGTGTCTAATGAGTGAACTGATAGCAGCTTTTAAGGAGCCAAAGTAGGGATTAAGAAGCTCTTTTTGTAACTTGGTTCAAGAGTAGGGTGAAGTTTGTTGAGTGTACCTTGTGGAGAATGTTGTGGTCCAAGGCTCTTCTCTTTTAGTTTCTTCTCCTTGACTCCTACCTTCCTTGGGCTGGGCTAGGCTGGGGGCCAGGTTGGACTTGCGACTTAACATTTCTCTTCCGCTTTCTCTTTTTTTTTTTTCTTCCATTATGGGCATTGCTTCGAGGACAAGCCTTGATCTTGCATTGGACGTTACTTCCTGTCACCTTCCAGCAGCAGGAGTCTTCTTTTCAGTGCTTGATGCTTCACGAAATAGACTCTGCCCGTTGGCAGCAAATACCAGAGAGCTAGGAGACAGAGCTGGTTGCAGACCTTTCCTCTTCCAGCCTTTGGTTGCAATTGTTTGGCCCATAATTTGCTAGCTCTAGTTCCTTGGGCCACACAGGTATCCTGCCATCTCCAGCTCTTGTTATATGTGAGAGACATTCTGAACACTGTCCCTTTTTCTTTGCACAGAAGTATATACAGTGTGGCAGTTACTGTAATCTCCTCCGCCTTGCAAACAGCCACTCTAGAATCTTGGACCTCTAGGACTCTCTGTCTTGCATGCTTGGGGGCAAGGCCAAGCAAAATGAAGAGGAGAATAATTAGAGAAAGAGGAGGACGTTGGGGGAGAATTGGGAGCAGGTAAGGTGAAAGGGCACAGGAGAAAAGAGATGCATGTAGACTTTTTGGTTTCTGTGGGAAACAGGTTGACACACTTGGGCCTCATTTGGTATTAACAGAACAGAGAGTTAAAGATCTAAGTAGCTAGATAGTGTGCAGCAACTGCCATGAAGTCTGTACACTGAAGAGAACAGTCTCACATCTAGTTTTCATTTTGTTTTATGTCATAGTACCTTATTTATAGCATTCACTGGTGTGTTTGTAGAATACAGATGTTTTCAAATGCTCTGGTTTTGTCTACATGGTTATCTCCTTGTCCTGTTTGTAAGGAATCCAACATTGTAAGACATATTGCATGTTTTTCTCTTGACGATTGTTGACCTTGAAGCGTCATGAACTAACTTGAGCTGTTGGATTCTGTGGAGAAACGTTCAAAAGGGTCTGTGAAAAAGGCACTGTGGTGAGTCGCATTATGCACCCGAGCGTAAGGAGCAGATATCTGCCACCAGCCCAGCTTGGCCTGGATTGCCTCTGTTTTAGTTCCCCTGGTTAGTGCTTTTCTCCCTAACCACTCTTGTGACTGTGATAATGTGAGTAAGGGCGGAGTTGCTAATGATCTATGTGTGAGGTAAGCTGGTTTGAGGGAGGAAATCTATGGACCTAGTCATTTTCCTTGGTGGTAAGCTTTCAGGGGTGCAGAGATGGATCTTCCTGGGGCCTTTTCTGGTCCCAGGAAGATATCGCATAGATGGGACCTCCCAAGACACACATTGAATCTTTAGGCCTGTTTTTCCTATTATGAGGTACGAGTTTCTTCACTGATGGGGATGATGCTTATCTGAGAAGAAATTGTGAAAGGTGGTGTAGTGTAGAGGTGTGGCTTAAGCTTTTAAGTTTTCCTCCAGGTTTTTCCCCTAAGCTTCCTACTTCGGACGGCCTACTTACATGATACTAGTAGGTGATGTCCGGCTAACAACTTCCTAAATACCTGCAAGCCAGATCAGTGTCTCTTTTCTCTGTATTCCCATGGAAATCAAGAGTCCCGCCGAATTTTCCATCGAAACAGTTGATTTGTGTTGTCTCTAGGAATTCTAAAGGGCGTACCGTTGCTTCCTAACCGGTGTCATTTGGGAGATCCGCCTCTGTACGTTCAAATGATTAATTTTGAGACTTTGCTCATGTGTGCAGTAAACCCTTGAATTCCCTAAGACCTTCCTTTCCTCCATCTCCTACCCCATTAAGCCCGCTTCAGTTCATCTCCTGAATTTCTTTGGAATCTGTCAGCCAGCTCTTCCTCAACTTCCTAATACTGAACTTGCCTGTCTGTTGCGATTAGGTCCTAACTAGTGTCCATATATCTTGTTTCCTTCCAATCCACTCTTCACACAAGAAACCTTCAAAGCAAGTTGGAACGTTGCTCATAAACATCGCTCACAAACATTGTTTTGAGAATAGAAAACACACTGTTGGCCTTTAAGACTCTGCGTGGTCTAGAATCCTCTCTGCTTCTCTAGCCCCATCTTGTGCCACTTTTGCCCTCACTTTCTATGCTTCAGATACACTGAATTAACCTTAGTTCTCACTCATCTGACAGAAGTCAGTTCAGATACTATTTTTCACTGTGATTCCTAGCATTAAGGAATTTGATTATCAGGTTTTGTATGAGGACTATTTCATCAGGGGTACAGAAGTTCTGGCCATCTCTGGTTTTGGATATCCCTTATTTGTTGAGACCTTTGCGTTGTTTGGTTGCCTTTTGTCTGTTTTCCAGATGGGAAAACAGGAACAAGGGAAGTATAGGTTATTACTAGGTGGGGTTGAACAAGTGGAGCAGCAAACTGCAAAGCAGAAAGAAGAGGGACGTACTATAGAGGGATATGACTTCCATTCTCAAGGCGCCTGCATCCTGTGCAGGGAGACAGCCTAACATAAAATGTGCCTAACAACAAATATATTGACTTCTTACTAAAAATCTCCAGTTCATAGAACCGAGGGGTTTGTACCTTCTCCTTTAAAAGTGATAGTCCTGGGACTTCCCCGGTGGTCCCGTGGTGAAGACTCTGCGCTTCCAATGCAGCAGGCGTGGGTTCAATCCCTGGTTGGGGAGCTAAGATCCCACATGCTGCGCAGCCAAAGAAATTTTTTTCGAACGTTATACTCCTGTATTGTTGGCTTTAGTGGTTTAGATTTTGTTGTACTGTTAAGAAGATTTCAGTTTATTTACCGGGAACAAACAACACATAATGTAAAAATAGTTTCCCAGAAACGATTTCCATCATTCTCTTCTTCCCTTTCTCCCGCAGACTGGTGTTTCACCTTGACAAGTTCTCTGTCATTCCATAGGAAAGCTGTCTGGCTTGGAGGTTGCAATCCCAGGGAATTTTTCATCAGCGGGGAAGTCTCCATCACTACAGAGGAATCAAGGGAGAAGTCAGTCCCTGGTAAGTGAGATGCTCCCCCTAAACACCAACACAGCAGTCGTGTACCTTTCAAGGGGTTCAGGGGCAAGATGGGCAAGGCATTTCTACTAACTCTTCTTAAGGATCACGGACAGTGCCCTATGCTACGAGGTAAGCGGTGACTGCTGTAGTTCTTACTGGTGATCCTTTCCTGTCACTGATTCTCGGCCTTCTTTGTATTTCATAGGACTGTTGTCAGTCCAATACAAAATGAGTCTTATTTTTAAAAACCTGAAATGTTTTACAGAGCCTAGCATTCTCATATAGGGTCCTTTCCATTCTCCCCACTTTCCCGAGAGGCCAAGAACACTTCACACCATGAACTAGGAGAGGGGGTAGAGCCCTTTCTGATGAAATACATCAACAAAGACAGAGCCTTAGCCTGCTTGCTCTCTGGACAGGATCTCGGACCACAAGGTCTTCAATCCTGGTATAAATGAAGGAAGTGAGGACAGTTCAACTGGCACTCTGATAACAAGAGTTCGGAAACACCTTCCAAAGAGACTATAGCAGTAGATGAGGGAAGGGAGTGCTACAGTGTGGCAGTACAGGGGGAATGATCGGCTACAGCAGTGAAAAGTGTGGTACCGATTGGTGTGCTCTCGGGGTTCTTGTACATGTAGCATAGATGACCTCTACAGTGGCCCTCCCACCTTCCCACCTGCATTAGGTGTTCTTTTTTTTTGTAATTTATGTTTATGTATTTATTTACTGTTTGAACTTATTTATTCTACGTATTTATTTTTTTGGCTGCACTGGGTCTCTCATTGCTGTGCACGGGCTTTCTCTAGTTGGCGGCTAGCGGGGGCTACTCTCGGTTGCGGTGTGCGGGCATCTCATCGCGGTGGCTTCTCTTGTTGCGGAGCATGGGCTGTAGGCACGTGGGCTTCGGTAGTTGAGGCTCACGGGCTCTAGAATGCAGGCTCCGTCGTTGTGGCACATGCGCTTAGTTGCTGCACGGCATGTGGGATCTTCGCAGACCAGGGCTCGAACCCGTGTCCCCTGCATTGGCAGGCGCCACCAGGGAAGCCCTAGGTGTTCTCATATAGAGTCTAAAAACAGAGAGCACTGAGAGAAGGTAGTGGTTATTAAAGGCTCAGGATCTAAATTCTACCTGTCTCTACACCCCTTCCCAGCTGTCGATTTGACCCCATTTTTGAATGCTGACCTCATTGTTCAACTTTTCTCTGCCGTCTGTATACTCACCTTGAAAACTTGTTTCTGTGATGCGTTGAGCAGACACAGGGTGGCAGACTGCAGAGGTGGAAGCTGGTGGTCGGATATTTGTGGGCTGAATCTCCTTCAGTCCCATTCCCATTTCTGGTTGCCCAGAGGCCCTACTTCCTGTGTGTGACGCCGAGCCGTAGGATTGCGGGCAGGAGCCAAGTTCTCCATACAGTAAAGACCCCAGTGTGCCTTGGTTATAGTAATATACCTGGCTTCCTTCCTGGCAGGGAAGTGACAGGCGGCTATGCCCCTGCTTTGTTCGTGGGCCTCCTGATCCAGCAGTTCCCTTGGCTCTGCCCCTGTCGTCAGCTGCCCCTAGGATAACTCTGAGCCCTAGCCACTTCTCTGGTAGATTTCCCTATTCCCCCACTACAGTCACACCTGAATAAGGCAACTCAGACCTTTCAGAGATGTGTCCTGAACCTCTTGTTTTCTGAAATACCTATCTGGTGGTTGTGAGACTTAAGGCCAGCGTCCCCGAGAGACTTTTTCTATTTCTCCTAGTAAACCTAGACTCATCTTCTGTCACCTTCAACTCTACTCCAATTGTGTTCTTTCAACCCAGACCTCTGACCCTGCTTTTTACTTCTGCCATTTCATCCTCGCTCCTGCTTCCTTTCCTAAATCCATACGTCTCTTTTGGCCTTCCTAGCCCTGGGCCAAGTTCCTTCCTCTTTGCTCAGTTTTTACCCCTTTCCTTCATTCTCCCATCCAACTTTCAGTCCTTCCTTTCTCACGCCCCAGTTAGCAGCATCTGAAAATTCGAAAGGTTTGTTACTCGTCTATTAATTGTATTCCATTTACTTATTCAGTTCTATACCTGTCTTACCTGTGTATGGAAGAACAGCTGGTAGCCAAGGTGGCACCAAGAATCCTAGCAGCTCTCACTTGACGTATCCGTAGTAGTCGGCAATTTCCATTTCGTTTTCCCTCTCGGTGAAAAATTGCAGCTTGCCCGAAGAGGTGTATCTGGCAGCATTCTCCCGTTGTTGTTGAGCCCGCCTCTTCATGGCCTCTCGCTCTGGCCTCTGCTCTTGTTCGATGGGCTTTGACATGACTGGCTCAGGCACGTTGGGTTCCCTCCATGGAACTCGTTGCTTGCTGAAGTCTTGGAGTAGAAATTGGGTTTGGAGCTTGGGTGGGGACTGGCACTTATTCACAGCAGGGGGAACAGGCTCCCGCTGGAGAGGAGCGCCAGATGAAGTTTTGGAGGGTGCAGGCCTAGGAGCAGCAGACTGAGGGACACGAGGCTGGGTATGGTTGGTCCAAGCCGGTTGGGTTGGGTTGGTCACAGTTGGCTGAGCTGGTTTGGCGGGGCCTGGCAAAGAGGCAGGAGCTGGCTGGGATGAATTGGCTGCAGCAGGTTGAGCTGAGTCAGTAGAACCAGGCTGGGCACGGTAAGCCCCAGCAGGCCGATGTGAGGCCAGAGACTGTGGCCTCCGAGGAGCGGGTCGAGCTTGAGGCTTGTCCCAGGCAGAAAAAGGCAGAGGTATCAACTTGACCTTCCCAGGAGGAGGCCGCTCATACTGGGCTGGAGACGGACACTCTGTTTCAGCACTGCTGTCTGGTTTCTGGGCTTGGACTTGCGTTTTCTCAGGACCCTTCCCCTCACGTGGGGTATGCCGCCATGGCTGGATAGCTGGGGGTGGCTGGGGGTCTTTGGGGTTGCTTGACTTTCCCAAGAGCCGACAGGAAGAGCGCCCAGTTTTCGTCTCATTCTTCTTCCCCAGCGCATGAAGAACCTTCACAGACTCCAGCATGCGCACGCCAAGGGAGGTTCGAGGCTTTTGAAAGCTCTGTTGGAGAAGCTCAGTTTGGTGTTCCTTTCGCTTCGTGTGGGGGATTGCTGGCTTCTCTTCTGCCTTGACTTTGTTCCCTGACTGCTTGTTCTCCTCAGCCTTGTTTCTCCCTCTGGTCCTTTTGGTCTTTTCCTGCCCGTGGCTCTTAGTTTTGCTGATCTTTCTGGATGCAGCTTTCTGAGGTTTGCCTTGAGAGTGCTTGGCCGTGTTCACAGGAGCCCTGTCACTGACTGCAGCGTGGCATGTAACCACTTCTCCCCCTAACGGGCACTCTGGATTCTTTGGCTGGATTTTGGCCTTGGGAGCGCCACTGATAGGCTCAGAGGCTTTCTGTTTGTTCTTCCTGGGTTGATCAGAGGGAACCTTTATGACACTTGGCTTTTCCTGCACCTGATTCACCTTAATGGCTCTGGTGTCTTTAGCTTTGATCACGTTGGGACCTTGGGATTGATCAAGATCTTTCAAAGGATTAAAGAGCTGGGGAAGGTGAATATCCTCCGCCAGTGTAGTAATGTCTGCAAGACCACTGCTAGGTTCAATCCCATTTTCAAGTGTCCCTAGGTCCTGACGACTCCGGCTGTTCTCTCCCAGATCAGCATTTTCAGAACCAGGCTGCTCCTCTTGGCTGAGGGGATCGGTGCAGGCCAGCGGCTGGTGAATATCAGGGATTCCTAAAGGGAGTAGTGGAGGATCTTGGTTCTCTGTTGGGATCTGGTAGGCATCCAGAGGCTTTGAAAGCTTGGTTTTGATATCATCCACGTGCTTACTCTCTATTTGTCCCTGGCTTGGAGCTGGAGGCAGGGCCAGGAGACGCCTGGCACTCTGGACTGGAGCTGTCACTGAAATGTCCCCAAGTTCAGATGGTGGGTTACTCTCAAGTATGTGGCTGTTTCTGCTACTGCAGGACTTGGGGAGTTCTTGACTTTGTGTCACACAAAACGTCTGGCTTGGAGGTTGCAATCCCAGGGAATTTTTCATCACCAGGGGGGAGGTCTCCATCCCTACAAAGGGATCAAGGGAGAAGTCAGTCCCTGGTAAGTGAGATGCTCCCCCTAAACACCAACACAGCAGTCGTGTACCTTTCAAGGGGTTCAGGGGCAAGATGGGCAAGGCATTTCTACTAACTCTTCTTAAGGATCATGGACAGTGCCCTATGCTACGAGGTAAGCGGTGACTGTTGTAATTCTTACTGGTGAGCCTTTCCTGTCGCTGATTCTCGGCTCGCTTTGTATTTCATAGGACTGTTATAAGTCCAATACAAAATGAGTCTTATTTTTAAAAACCTGAAATGTTTTACAAAGCCTAGCATTCTCATATAGGGTCCTTTCCATTCTCCCCACTTTCCCGAGAGGCCAAGAACACGTCACACCATGAACTAGGAGAGGGGGTAGAGCCCTTGCTGATGAAATACATCAACAAAGACAGAGTCTTAGCCTGCTTGCTCTCTGGACAGGATCTCGGACCACAAGGTCTTCAATCCTGGTATAAATGAAGGAAGTGAGGACAGTTCAACTGGCACTCACATAACAAGAGTTCTGAAACACCTTCCGAAGAGACTATAGCAGTAGATGAGGGAAGGGAGTGCTACAGTGTGGCAGTACAGGGGGAACGATCGGCTACAGCAGTGAAAAGTGTGGTACCGATTGGTGTGCTCTCGGCGTTCTTGTACATGTAGCATAGATGACCTCTACAGTGGCCCTCCCACCTTCCCACCTGCATTAGGTGTTCTTTTTTTTGTAATTTATGTTTATGTATTTATTTACTGTTTGAGCTTATTTATTCTACGTATTTATTTTTTTGGCTGCACTGGGTCTCTCATTGCTGTGCACGGGCTTTCTCTAGTTGGCGGCTAGCGGGGGCTACTCTCGGTTGCGGTGTGCGGGCTTCTCATCGCGGTGGCTTCTCTTGTTGCGGAGCATGGGCTGTAGGCACGTGGGCTTCGGTAGTTGAGGCTCACGGGCTCTAGAATGCAGGCTCCGTCGTTGTGGCACATGCGCTTAGTTGCTGCACGGCATGTGGGATCTTCGCAGACCAGGGCTCGAACCCGTGTCCCCCGCATTGCATTGGCAGGCGGATTCTTAACCACGGCGCCACCAGGGAAGCCCTAGGTGTTCTCATAGAGAGTCTAAAAACAGAGGGCACTGAGCGAAGGTAGTGGTTATTAAAGGCTCAGGATCTAAATTCTACCTGCCTGTACACCCCTTCCCAGCTGTCGATTTGACCCCATTTTTGAGTGCCGACCTCATTCTTCAACTTTCTCTGGCGTTTGTTATACTCACCTTGAAAACTTGTTTCTGTGATGCGTTGAGCAGACACAGGGTGGCAGACTGCAGAGGTGGAAGCTGGTGGTCGGATATTTGTGGGCTGAATCTCCTTCAGTCCCATTCCCATTTCTGGTTGCCCAGAGGCCCGACTTCCTGTGTATGACGCCGAGCCGTAGGATTGCGGGCAGGAGCCAAGTTCTCCATACAGTAAAGACCCCAGTGTGCCTTGGTTATAGTAATATACCTGGCTTCCTTCCTGGCAGGGAAGTGGCAGGCGGCTCTGCCCCTGATTTGGAATCTGAGATGGTGTTCCCTGAGCAAGGCTGGCAGAAAGCGATGGATGTAGAGGGACCATGTTCTTGGCGTCTGAAGTTTTATCATACTGGGCTGCCAGAAACATGGAGGAGGCAGCTGTGTGGCGGTCAGTGAGTGCCAGAGTAAAGTCTCCGAGTGAAGAAGAATTCTTTTCAGTGCTTGCTGTGATGTCCCACTCAAGAACACCTGGATAGGAAGCAGCTGAAGTGGAGATCTGGCTGTGGTCAGTAACTCCAGATAACATAGTCGTGCTAGAATGTTGGTAAAGGTAGGCACTACCCATGAGTGTCTGGAAAGGGGTACCAGTAGCCGATGCCGAACTGACGGCAGGGGCAGAGACTCTGGAGAAGTTGCAGACACTTCGTGTTAGGGAAGTTGCATTGCTCACCACAGGAGGAGAATGCTGCAGAGAATTTAGAGTTCCAAGTAGAGATGGATGTTGGAAATTTTCTGTAAGAACAAGAGGGTCATGAAAAACTCAGGGAGGTTGAGAAATTCTCACTACGTTTGAGGAACGGCATCATCTGAAGGTTCTTGCTATCAGGACACCTCTACTATCACTACTTCCTGAGAAACCCAAAATCAGACAGTTAATGATGGCTGTAAGGACTGAGCAGTTTTCCACTCTTCTCTATTAACTGCCTGTGCTCCCATCTTGGGCACAGACGGGCAGAAGAGCCAAGTGGTGTGGTTCAGAGATTGTTCTCTAGGCTGGAAGCAACCTTCTCCCTGCCCTGTCTTTCCCTTCAGCCTGCACTCGTATTGACTTCTATGCTATTTCCTAGACTGGAAGCATTTTAGAACTAGGAGGCCCTTAGAGAACTTCGATGTTCTCAGTCTCATTTCGTGAGTAAGGAAACTGAGGCTCAGAGAGGTCGGGTTGACTTGTTCAAGTTCTCTCATTATGTTAGTATCATTACCAGGTTTCAGAACCTAAGTATCCTGACTTCCTTGCCAGGACTCCACTCTGAGCATGATACTGCCAGAAAGCAGGAGAAATAGAACTTATAATATAGGCATTTTTTTTGTCCATTAGAAAACAGTACGGCTGTTACCATTGTCGTCTTCAGTGTCTCCCTTTGCTTGTGCAGTTCCCACGCTATTACCTAGAGGTGACGTACAGCTCAGTCCAACTGGTGAATTGAAAGAGTCATTTTTGCCCTCTTCAAGCCTGGTTTCTCATCCTACCTCAAAATGATTACCCGAAAGTGGATTTCTTAAGTGCTTTTGGAAAGGGAAGAGTTATCTGATTACTTCAGATTCCTCACCTGTAAAGTGGTTATAACACCGCCACCAATAATAATAGCAGTAATAATTAATAGATGAATAAGCTGATCTATTGCGTATGATTTATATGGAGGAAGATACAATAAGTTCTAGAAAGACAAAGAAAAATCATGACAAGCATATTACGTTAACGAAAAAGAAATCCATAGATATTAATGAAAACTGGGGTATGTGGCAAGTATCGAAGCCTAATGAATTTACTAACAAATGGCATTCTGTACTATCCATGCAATATTATGAAAGTGAATTTTGCCCACTCTATTTTAGTGAATACTATTAACCAGAAGACACGATGGAGGTGATAGAGGTGAATGAATTCCTAGCCAATGCATACAGACAGAGAAGGTATGTCAGTAAAAAATGCATAACAAGCAACAGAATGCAATAAATGTGCATGTATAGGTAGCCACAACACATATAGACAAGTATTTCAATGAAAACCGGTACGAAGCAGACAGCAAAATAATAAGTGTAAAAGAGTTTCATTATTGTGCTCCTTCATATTTTTACCCAGCAAGTAAGAGGTATTAAGCCTAGGAGAAATATATATTTCAATGAATATAGCTTATATAATAAGCAGAAAGGAAGCTTAAAATGTATCAGGAAGGTTTTTGGATTTATCCTAGAACTTAGATTAGAATCATCTTCAGCATCCAAGAAGATGGCATCCCAAAACCTCAAAAAACCATCATGCCTAGAATCCAATTAAAAAAGATTTTCAAATGTAAGAAAATCCACAGGACTCCACAATATGGTTTTCGATAAACGTGGATGTTTGTTTGTTTTGTTTCTTTGGCCGCGCCGCGTGGCCCTGGCCGTGAAAGCACCGAGTCCTAAGCACTGGACCGCCAGGGAATTCCCTAAGTGGGGGGAATTAGAGATGTGGGGCTTGACTTTTTCTTCTTCTTCTTCTTCTTCTTCGGTAGCTAAGATCTACAAGCGAACGATGGCTGTTGATCAATGTGCTCTCTGTGTTAGGAAGGAAATAACTGTAAAAATGAAAAGCAGCCTTGCCTTAGAACCTACATATCACACCAAGGAAAATAGTCCTTCTGATTCAATTTAGAAGATATCACTTAAAATGTTGAATTGGTGAAATGTCTACCTAGTTTAAAAATTAGAAAGAATAAAACACTGAAAAGCAGCCCCCTAGATAACCACTGTGGTTGCTTGTTTATAGGAGGCATCATTTCTAAAACGTATTTCTAAAATGTTTATATTCAAAACTGTCAAGTGGCCAACTGTATTCAGAGAGGCAATAAAAGAAAGAAAACGGAGTATGACTTTTCTGATAAGCTGCCTTTCCTGGTGATCCCCTGTTCTGGCCTTACTTTCCTTCTTAGTCTGTTAATGTAAGGGTTTGCTACCATCAACTTGGTTTTGCCCTGCTCTGAGCAGGTTTCCCTCTGTGCTGTTTCTGCTTTAATTGAAAATCTTTGGTTCCCATCAGCATTCCATTGCAAACTCCGTTTTTCTTGAGAGCTCCTCTATGCTTTCCCTCTTCATTCTTACATTTTCTCCCATCTCTTGGTGCCTGTTGGCCTGTGCTACTGAAAACCATCCTAAACTTCCTTACGCTCGACTCTGTGCCTCCCTGTAGAGCCCAGTACTCTCCATCCTCTCTCCCTATTCTCTCTTTTCAACTAGTCGAAATCCTAGTGGAGGGAGACCATTAGAGATGAAACATCTTGGTATATATTGCTAGTTTTCTATGTCCCCTGACTTTTCTATGTTTCTGTTGAAACACTCTTGAGAAGTGTCTGATTTCGTTTTCTACATGGGTACCCTTTAAGGCTCAATACTGGAAAAGAAGGGGATCAGAGTGATCAACCCAACGTGGTATCCTAACGTAACAGTTAAGGAAAGCAACAGGCTTTGTGAGACAGCCAGTGATTTGTCCAAAGTCACACAGATAGTAAACGTCAAAGTCAAAACTGAAATTAGGTCTCCAGACGTGTAGTTCAATACTTTCCCTCATTATTCCATGCTATTTTGAATCTCCTACTCAATTTAGGGGCAAAAGAAATCGAACGCAAAACTTTCCAAAGTTTCTTTTCTTACCTGACATGGTCAGAGAAGAGGAAGCATCCACTGCAGGTACCAGGGATGAGGAGACAACACTAGAGGATGTCCGAGTGGCTGCAGCTGAACGGCGCACGTGTCCAGTACAGAGGTCACTGGTTACTGGTCCAAACAGCTCCACGGAAACCCCAAGACTCTACCAAGTGGTAGTAGGTTTGGTAGGAGAGTGATGTCACAAAGCAGGCAGTTGAAAGGTATGAGAGAGCCAATAGGGAGGTCCGATCCCCAACAGGAAGGCGGGCTTGGGTGAAGAGAGTGTAGGAGAGCTAAAACAACACCTGAGTTTCTGAGCTCTGGGGAGGAAATCCTAGAAGACAGATTTACCTCCCCCAGGCTCTTCCATTAGGGAAATCATTGCCACATTTCTTACAGACGTTCATTAATACACTGAACTAAGAGTTACTTATATTCTACAGAGTATTCTATTTTATGTATCATATACTTAGAGCTATATAGATCTTCTTTAATTAATAATCCTTAGGAAGGAAAGAGCCATCTAGTTTGAACTATTACAGTTGTTCTGAAATCATATGTGTCTAATGAGTGAACTGATAGCAGCTTTTAAGGAGCCAAAGTAGGGATTAAGAAGCTCTTTTTGTAACTTGGTTCAAGAGTAGGGTGAAGTTTGTTGAGTGTACCTTGTGGAGAATGTTGTGGTCCAAGGCTCTTCTCTTTTAGTTTCTTCTCCTTGACTCCTACCTTCCTTGGGCTGGGCTAGGCTGGGGGCCAGGTTGGACTTGCGACTTAACATTTCTCTTCCGCTTTCTCTTTTTTTTTTTTCTTCCATTATGGGCATTGCTTCGAGGACAAGCCTTGATCTTGCATTGGACGTTACTTCCTGTCACCTTCCAGCAGCAGGAGTCTTCTTTTCAGTGCTTGATGCTTCACGAAATAGACTCTGCCCGTTGGCAGCAAATACCAGAGAGCTAGGAGACAGAGCTGGTTGCAGACCTTTCCTCTTCCAGCCTTTGGTTGCAATTGTTTGGCCCATAATTTGCTAGCTCTAGTTCCTTGGGCCACACAGGTATCCTGCCATCTCCAGCTCTTGTTATATGTGAGAGACATTCTGAACACTGTCCCTTTTTCTTTGCACAGAAGTATATACAGTGTGGCAGTTACTGTAATCTCCTCCGCCTTGCAAACAGCCACTCTAGAATCTTGGACCTCTAGGACTCTCTGTCTTGCATGCTTGGGGGCAAGGCCAAGCAAAATGAAGAGGAGAATAATTAGAGAAAGAGGAGGACGTTGGGGGAGAATTGGGAGCAGGTAAGGTGAAAGGGCACAGGAGAAAAGAGATGCATGTAGACTTTTTGGTTTCTGTGGGAAACAGGTTGACACACTTGGGCCTCATTTGGTATTAACAGAACAGAGAGTTAAAGATCTAAGTAGCTAGATAGTGTGCAGCAACTGCCATGAAGTCTGTACACTGAAGAGAACAGTCTCACATCTAGTTTTCATTTTGTTTTATGTCATAGTACCTTATTTATAGCATTCACTGGTGTGTTTGTAGAATACAGATGTTTTCAAATGCTCTGGTTTTGTCTACATGGTTATCTCCTTGTCCTGTTTGTAAGGAATCCAACATTGTAAGACATATTGCATGTTTTTCTCTTGACGATTGTTGACCTTGAAGCGTCATGAACTAACTTGAGCTGTTGGATTCTGTGGAGAAACGTTCAAAAGGGTCTGTGAAAAAGGCACTGTGGTGAGTCGCATTATGCACCCGAGCGTAAGGAGCAGATATCTGCCACCAGCCCAGCTTGGCCTGGATTGCCTCTGTTTTAGTTCCCCTGGTTAGTGCTTTTCTCCCTAACCACTCTTGTGACTGTGATAATGTGAGTAAGGGCGGAGTTGCTAATGATCTATGTGTGAGGTAAGCTGGTTTGAGGGAGGAAATCTATGGACCTAGTCATTTTCCTTGGTGGTAAGCTTTCAGGGGTGCAGAGATGGATCTTCCTGGGGCCTTTTCTGGTCCCAGGAAGATATCGCATAGATGGGACCTCCCAAGACACACATTGAATCTTTAGGCCTGTTTTTCCTATTATGAGGTACGAGTTTCTTCACTGATGGGGATGATGCTTATCTGAGAAGAAATTGTGAAAGGTGGTGTAGTGTAGAGGTGTGGCTTAAGCTTTTAAGTTTTCCTCCAGGTTTTTCCCCTAAGCTTCCTACTTCGGACGGCCTACTTACATGATACTAGTAGGTGATGTCCGGCTAACAACTTCCTAAATATACCTGCAAGCCAGATCAGTGTCTCTTTTCTCTGTATTCCCATGGAAATCAAGAGTCCCGCCGAATTTTCCATCGAAACAGTTGATTTGTGTTGTCTCTAGGAATTCTAAAGGGCGTACCGTTGCTTCCTAACCGGTGTCATTTGGGAGATCCGCCTCTGTACGTTCAAATGATTAATTTTGAGACTTTGCTCATGTGTGCAGTAAACCCTTGAATTCCCTAAGACCTTCCTTTCCTCCATCTCCTACCCCATTAAGCCCGCTTCAGTTCATCTCCTGAATTTCTTTGGAATCTGTCAGCCAGCTCTTCCTCAACTTCCTAATACTGAACTTGCCTGTCTGTTGCGATTAGGTCCTAACTAGTGTCCATATATCTTGTTTCCTTCCAATCCACTCTTCACACAAGAAACCTTCAAAGCAAGTTGGAACGTTGCTCATAAACATCGCTCACAAACATTGTTTTGAGAATAGAAAACACACTGTTGGCCTTTAAGACTCTGCGTGGTCTAGAATCCTCTCTGCTTCTCTAGCCCCATCTTGTGCCACTTTTGCCCTCACTTTCTATGCTTCAGATACACTGAATTAACCTTAGTTCTCACTCATCTGACAGAAGTCAGTTCAGATACTATTTTTCACTGTGATTCCTAGCATTAAGGAATTTGATTATCAGGTTTTGTATGAGGACTATTTCATCAGGGGTACAGAAGTTCTGGCCATCTCTGGTTTTGGATATATCCCTTATTTGTTGAGACCTTTGCGTTGTTTGGTTGCCTTTTGTCTGTTTTCCAGATGGGAAAACAGGAACAAGGGAAGTATAGGTTATTACTAGGTGGGGTTGAACAAGTGGAGCAGCAAACTGCAAAGCAGAAAGAAGAGGGACGTACTATAGAGGGATATGACTTCCATTCTCAAGGCGCCTGCATCCTGTGCAGGGAGACAGCCTAACATAAAATGTGCCTAACAACAAATATATTGACTTCTTACTAAAAATCTCCAGTTCATAGAACCGAGGGGTTTGTACCTTCTCCTTTAAAAGTGATAGTCCTGGGACTTCCCCGGTGGTCCCGTGGTGAAGACTCTGCGCTTCCAATGCAGCAGGCGTGGGTTCAATCCCTGGTTGGGGAGCTAAGATCCCACATGCTGCGCAGCCAAAGAAATTTTTGTCGAACGTTATACTCCTGTATTGTTGGCTTTAGTGGTTTAGATTTTGTTGTACTGTTAAGAAGATTTCAGTTTATTTACCGGGAACAAACAACACATAATGTAAAAATAGTTTCCCAGAAACGATTTCCATCATTCTCTTCTTCCCTTTCTCCCGCAGACTGGTGTTTCACCTTGACAAGTTCTCTGTCATTCCATAGGAAAGCTGTCTGGCTTGGAGGTTGCAATCCCAGGGAATTTTTCATCAGCGGGGAAGTCTCCATCACTACAGAGGAATCAAGGGAGAAGTCAGTCCCTGGTAAGTGAGATGCTCCCCCTAAACACCAACACAGCAGTCGTGTACCTTTCAAGGGGTTCAGGGGCAAGATGGGCAAGGCATTTCTACTAACTCTTCTTAAGGATCACGGACAGTGCCCTATGCTACGAGGTAAGCGGTGACTGCTGTAGTTCTTACTGGTGATCCTTTCCTGTCACTGATTCTCGGCCTTCTTTGTATTTCATAGGACTGTTGTCAGTCCAATACAAAATGAGTCTTATTTTTAAAAACCTGAAATGTTTTACAGAGCCTAGCATTCTCATATAGGGTCCTTTCCATTCTCCCCACTTTCCCGAGAGGCCAAGAACACTTCACACCATGAACTAGGAGAGGGGGTAGAGCCCTTTCTGATGAAATACATCAACAAAGACAGAGCCTTAGCCTGCTTGCTCTCTGGACAGGATCTCGGACCACAAGGTCTTCAATCCTGGTATAAATGAAGGAAGTGAGGACAGTTCAACTGGCACTCTGATAACAAGAGTTCGGAAACACCTTCCAAAGAGACTATAGCAGTAGATGAGGGAAGGGAGTGCTACAGTGTGGCAGTACAGGGGGAATGATCGGCTACAGCAGTGAAAAGTGTGGTACCGATTGGTGTGCTCTCGGGGTTCTTGTACATGTAGCATAGATGACCTCTACAGTGGCCCTCCCACCTTCCCACCTGCATTAGGTGTTCTTTTTTTTTGTAATTTATGTTTATGTATTTATTTACTGTTTGAACTTATTTATTCTACGTATTTATTTTTTTGGCTGCACTGGGTCTCTCATTGCTGTGCACGGGCTTTCTCTAGTTGGCGGCTAGCGGGGGCTACTCTCGGTTGCGGTGTGCGGGCATCTCATCGCGGTGGCTTCTCTTGTTGCGGAGCATGGGCTGTAGGCACGTGGGCTTCGGTAGTTGAGGCTCACGGGCTCTAGAATGCAGGCTCCGTCGTTGTGGCACATGCGCTTAGTTGCTGCACGGCATGTGGGATCTTCGCAGACCAGGGCTCGAACCCGTGTCCCCTGCATTGGCAGGCGCCACCAGGGAAGCCCTAGGTGTTCTCATATAGAGTCTAAAAACAGAGAGCACTGAGAGAAGGTAGTGGTTATTAAAGGCTCAGGATCTAAATTCTACCTGTCTCTACACCCCTTCCCAGCTGTCGATTTGACCCCATTTTTGAATGCTGACCTCATTGTTCAACTTTTCTCTGCCGTCTGTATACTCACCTTGAAAACTTGTTTCTGTGATGCGTTGAGCAGACACAGGGTGGCAGACTGCAGAGGTGGAAGCTGGTGGTCGGATATTTGTGGGCTGAATCTCCTTCAGTCCCATTCCCATTTCTGGTTGCCCAGAGGCCCTACTTCCTGTGTGTGACGCCGAGCCGTAGGATTGCGGGCAGGAGCCAAGTTCTCCATACAGTAAAGACCCCAGTGTGCCTTGGTTATAGTAATATACCTGGCTTCCTTCCTGGCAGGGAAGTGACAGGCGGCTATGCCCCTGCTTTGTTCGTGGGCCTCCTGATCCAGCAGTTCCCTTGGCTCTGCCCCTGTCGTCAGCTGCCCCTAGGATAACTCTGAGCCCTAGCCACTTCTCTGGTAGATTTCCCTATTCCCCCACTACAGTCACACCTGAATAAGGCAACTCAGACCTTTCAGAGATGTGTCCTGAACCTCTTGTTTTCTGAAATACCTATCTGGTGGTTGTGAGACTTAAGGCCAGCGTCCCCGAGAGACTTTTTCTATTTCTCCTAGTAAACCTAGACTCATCTTCTGTCACCTTCAACTCTACTCCAATTGTGTTCTTTCAACCCAGACCTCTGACCCTGCTTTTTACTTCTGCCATTTCATCCTCGCTCCTGCTTCCTTTCCTAAATCCATACGTCTCTTTTGGCCTTCCTAGCCCTGGGCCAAGTTCCTTCCTCTTTGCTCAGTTTTTACCCCTTTCCTTCATTCTCCCATCCAACTTTCAGTCCTTCCTTTCTCACGCCCCAGTTAGCAGCATCTGAAAATTCGAAAGGTTTGTTACTCGTCTATTAATTGTATTCCATTTACTTATTCAGTTCTATACCTGTCTTACCTGTGTATGGAAGAACAGCTGGTAGCCAAGGTGGCACCAAGAATCCTAGCAGCTCTCACTTGACGTATCCGTAGTAGTCGGCAATTTCCATTTCGTTTTCCCTCTCGGTGAAAAATTGCAGCTTGCCCGAAGAGGTGTATCTGGCAGCATTCTCCCGTTGTTGTTGAGCCCGCCTCTTCATGGCCTCTCGCTCTGGCCTCTGCTCTTGTTCGATGGGCTTTGACATGACTGGCTCAGGCACGTTGGGTTCCCTCCATGGAACTCGTTGCTTGCTGAAGTCTTGGAGTAGAAATTGGGTTTGGAGCTTGGGTGGGGACTGGCACTTATTCACAGCAGGGGGAACAGGCTCCCGCTGGAGAGGAGCGCCAGATGAAGTTTTGGAGGGTGCAGGCCTAGGAGCAGCAGACTGAGGGACACGAGGCTGGGTATGGTTGGTCCAAGCCGGTTGGGTTGGGTTGGTCACAGTTGGCTGAGCTGGTTTGGCGGGGCCTGGCAAAGAGGCAGGAGCTGGCTGGGATGAATTGGCTGCAGCAGGTTGAGCTGAGTCAGTAGAACCAGGCTGGGCACGGTAAGCCCCAGCAGGCCGATGTGAGGCCAGAGACTGTGGCCTCCGAGGAGCGGGTCGAGCTTGAGGCTTGTCCCAGGCAGAAAAAGGCAGAGGTATCAACTTGACCTTCCCAGGAGGAGGCCGCTCATACTGGGCTGGAGACGGACACTCTGTTTCAGCACTGCTGTCTGGTTTCTGGGCTTGGACTTGCGTTTTCTCAGGACCCTTCCCCTCACGTGGGGTATGCCGCCATGGCTGGATAGCTGGGGGTGGCTGGGGGTCTTTGGGGTTGCTTGACTTTCCCAAGAGCCGACAGGAAGAGCGCCCAGTTTTCGTCTCATTCTTCTTCCCCAGCGCATGAAGAACCTTCACAGACTCCAGCATGCGCACGCCAAGGGAGGTTCGAGGCTTTTGAAAGCTCTGTTGGAGAAGCTCAGTTTGGTGTTCCTTTCGCTTCGTGTGGGGGATTGCTGGCTTCTCTTCTGCCTTGACTTTGTTCCCTGACTGCTTGTTCTCCTCAGCCTTGTTTCTCCCTCTGGTCCTTTTGGTCTTTTCCTGCCCGTGGCTCTTAGTTTTGCTGATCTTTCTGGATGCAGCTTTCTGAGGTTTGCCTTGAGAGTGCTTGGCCGTGTTCACAGGAGCCCTGTCACTGACTGCAGCGTGGCATGTAACCACTTCTCCCCCTAACGGGCACTCTGGATTCTTTGGCTGGATTTTGGCCTTGGGAGCGCCACTGATAGGCTCAGAGGCTTTCTGTTTGTTCTTCCTGGGTTGATCAGAGGGAACCTTTATGACACTTGGCTTTTCCTGCACCTGATTCACCTTAATGGCTCTGGTGTCTTTAGCTTTGATCACGTTGGGACCTTGGGATTGATCAAGATCTTTCAAAGGATTAAAGAGCTGGGGAAGGTGAATATCCTCCGCCAGTGTAGTAATGTCTGCAAGACCACTGCTAGGTTCAATCCCATTTTCAAGTGTCCCTAGGTCCTGACGACTCCGGCTGTTCTCTCCCAGATCAGCATTTTCAGAACCAGGCTGCTCCTCTTGGCTGAGGGGATCGGTGCAGGCCAGCGGCTGGTGAATATCAGGGATTCCTAAAGGGAGTAGTGGAGGATCTTGGTTCTCTGTTGGGATCTGGTAGGCATCCAGAGGCTTTGAAAGCTTGGTTTTGATATCATCCACGTGCTTACTCTCTATTTGTCCCTGGCTTGGAGCTGGAGGCAGGGCCAGGAGACGCCTGGCACTCTGGACTGGAGCTGTCACTGAAATGTCCCCAAGTTCAGATGGTGGGTTACTCTCAAGTATGTGGCTGTTTCTGCTACTGCAGGACTTGGGGAGTTCTTGACTTTGTGTCACACAAAACGTCTGGCTTGGAGGTTGCAATCCCAGGGAATTTTTCATCACCAGGGGGGAGGTCTCCATCCCTACAAAGGGATCAAGGGAGAAGTCAGTCCCTGGTAAGTGAGATGCTCCCCCTAAACACCAACACAGCAGTCGTGTACCTTTCAAGGGGTTCAGGGGCAAGATGGGCAAGGCATTTCTACTAACTCTTCTTAAGGATCATGGACAGTGCCCTATGCTACGAGGTAAGCGGTGACTGTTGTAATTCTTACTGGTGAGCCTTTCCTGTCGCTGATTCTCGGCTCGCTTTGTATTTCATAGGACTGTTATAAGTCCAATACAAAATGAGTCTTATTTTTAAAAACCTGAAATGTTTTACAAAGCCTAGCATTCTCATATAGGGTCCTTTCCATTCTCCCCACTTTCCCGAGAGGCCAAGAACACGTCACACCATGAACTAGGAGAGGGGGTAGAGCCCTTGCTGATGAAATACATCAACAAAGACAGAGTCTTAGCCTGCTTGCTCTCTGGACAGGATCTCGGACCACAAGGTCTTCAATCCTGGTATAAATGAAGGAAGTGAGGACAGTTCAACTGGCACTCACATAACAAGAGTTCTGAAACACCTTCCGAAGAGACTATAGCAGTAGATGAGGGAAGGGAGTGCTACAGTGTGGCAGTACAGGGGGAACGATCGGCTACAGCAGTGAAAAGTGTGGTACCGATTGGTGTGCTCTCGGCGTTCTTGTACATGTAGCATAGATGACCTCTACAGTGGCCCTCCCACCTTCCCACCTGCATTAGGTGTTCTTTTTTTTGTAATTTATGTTTATGTATTTATTTACTGTTTGAACTTATTTATTCTACGTATTTATTTTTTTGGCTGCACTGGGTCTCTCATTGCTGTGCACGGGCTTTCTCTAGTTGGCGGCTAGCGGGGGCTACTCTCGGTTGCGGTGTGCGGGCTTCTCATCGCGGTGGCTTCTCTTGTTGCGGAGCATGGGCTGTAGGCACGTGGGCTTCGGTAGTTGAGGCTCACGGGCTCTAGAATGCAGGCTCCGTCGTTGTGGCACATGCGCTTAGTTGCTGCACGGCATGTGGGATCTTCGCAGACCAGGGCTCGAACCCGTGTCCCCCGCATTGCATTGGCAGGCGGATTCTTAACCACGGCGCCACCAGGGAAGCCCTAGGTGTTCTCATAGAGAGTCTAAAAACAGAGGGCACTGAGCGAAGGTAGTGGTTATTAAAGGCTCAGGATCTAAATTCTACCTGCCTCTACACCCCTTCCCAGCTGTCGATTTGACCCCATTTTTGAATGCCGACCTCATTCTTCAACTTTCTCTGGCGTTTGTTATACTCACCTTGAAAACTTGTTTCTGTGATGCGTTGAGCAGACACAGGGTGGCAGACTGCAGAGGTGGAAGCTGGTGGTCGGATATTTGTGGGCTGAATCTCCTTCAGTCCCATTCCCATTTCTGGTTGCCCAGAGGCCCGACTTCCTGTGTATGACGCCGAGCCGTAGGATTGCGGGCAGGAGCCAAGTTCTCCATACAGTAAAGACCCCAGTGTGCCTTGGTTATAGTAATATACCTGGCTTCCGTCCTGGCAGGGAAGTGACAGGCGGCTCTGCCCCTGATTTGGAATCTGAGATGGTGTTCCCTGAGCAAGGCTGGCAGAAAGCGATGGATGTAGAGGGACCATGTTCTTGGCGTCTGAAGTTTTATCATACTGGGCTGCCAGAAACATGGAGGAGGCAGCTGTGTGGCGGTCAGTGAGTGCCAGAGTAAAGTCTCCGAGTGAAGAAGAATTCTTTTCAGTGCTTGCTGTGATGTCCCACTCAAGAACACCTGGATAGGAAGCAGCTGAAGTGGAGATCTGGCTGTGGTCAGTAACTCCAGATAACATAGTCGTGCTAGAATGTTGGTAAAGGTAGGCACTACCCATGAGTGTCTGGAAAGGGGTACCGGTAGCCGATGCCGAACTGACGGCAGGGGCAGAGACTCTGGAGAAGTTGCAGACACTTCGTGTTAGGGAAGTTGCATTGCTCACCACAGGAGGAGAATGCTGCAGAGAATTTAGAGTTCCAAGTAGAGATGGATGTTGGAAATTTTCTGTAAGAACAAGAGGGTCATGAAAAACTCAGGGAGGTTGAGAAATTCTCACTACGTTTGAGGAACGGCATCATCTGAAGGTTCTTGCTATCAGGACACCTCTACTATCACTACTTCCTGAGAAACCCAAAATCAGACAGTTAATGATGGCTGTAAGGACTGAGCAGTTTTCCACTCTTCTCTATTAACTGCCTGTGCTCCCATCTTGGGCACAGACGGGCAGAAGAGCCAAGTGGTGTGGTTCAGAGATTGTTCTCTAGGCTGGAAGCAACCTTCTCCCTGCCCTGTCTTTCCCTTCAGCCTGCACTCGTATTGACTTCTATGCTATTTCCTAGACTGGAAGCATTTTAGAACTAGGAGGCCCTTAGAGAACTTCGATGTTCTCAGTCTCATTTCGTGAGTAAGGAAACTGAGGCTCAGAGAGGTCGGGTTGACTTGTTCAAGTTCTCTCATTATGTTAGTATCATTACCAGGTTTCAGAACCTAAGTATCCTGACTTCCTTGCCAGGACTCCACTCTGAGCATGATACTGCCAGAAAGCAGGAGAAATAGAACTTATAATATAGGCATTTTTTTTGTCCATTAGAAAACAGTACGGCTGTTACCATTGTCGTCTTCAGTGTCTCCCTTTGCTTGTGCAGTTCCCACGCTATTACCTAGAGGTGACGTACAGCTCAGTCCAACTGGTGAATTGAAAGAGTCATTTTTGCCCTCTTCAAGCCTGGTTTCTCATCCTACCTCAAAATGATTACCCGAAAGTGGATTTCTTAAGTGCTTTTGGAAAGGGAAGAGTTATCTGATTACTTCAGATTCCTCACCTGTAAAGTGGTTATAACACCGCCACCAATAATAATAGCAGTAATAATTAATAGATGAATAAGCTGATCTATTGCGTATGATTTATATGGAGGAAGATACAATAAGTTCTAGAAAGACAAAGAAAAATCATGACAAGCATATTACGTTAACGAAAAAGAAATCCATAGATATTAATGAAAACTGGGGTATGTGGCAAGTATCGAAGCCTAATGAATTTACTAACAAATGGCATTCTGTACCATCCATGCAATATTATGAAAGTGAATTTTGCCCACTCTATTTTAGTGAATACTATTAACCAGAAGACACGATGGAGGTGATAGAGGTGAATGAATTCCTAGCCAATGCATACAGACAGAGAAGGTATGTCAGTAAAAAATGCATAACAAGCAACAGAATGCAATAAATGTGCATGTATAGGTAGCCACAACACATATAGACAAGTATTTCAATGAAAACCGGTACGAAGCAGACAGCAAAATAATAAGTGTAAAAGAGTTTCATTATTGTGCTCCTTCATATTTTTACCCAGCAAGTAAGAGGTATTAAGCCTAGGAGAAATATATATTTCAATGAATATAGCTTATATAATAAGCAGAAAGGAAGCTTAAAATGTATCAGGAAGGTTTTTGGATTTATCCTAGAACTTAGATTAGAATCATCTTCAGCATCCAAGAAGATGGCATCCCAAAACCTCAAAAAACCATCATGCCTAGAATCCAATTAAAAAAGATTTTCAAATGTAAGAAAATCCACAGGACTCCACAATATGGTTTTCGATAAATGTGGATGTTTGTTTGTTTTGTTTCTTTGGCCGCGCCGCGTGGCCCTGGCCGTGAAAGCACCGAGTCCTAAGCACTGGACCGCCAGGGAATTCCCTAAGTGGGGGGAATTAGAGATGTGGGGCTTGACTTTTTCTTCTTCTTCTTCTTCTTCTTCGGTAGCTAAGATCTACAAGCGAACGATGGCTGTTGATCAATGTGCTCTCTGTGTTAGGAAGGAAATAACTGTAAAAATGAAAAGCAGCCTTGCCTTAGAACCTACATATCACACCAAGGAAAATAGTCCTTCTGATTCAATTTAGAAGATATCACTTAAAATGTTGAATTGGTGAAATGTCTACCTAGTTTAAAAATTAGAAAGAATAAAACACTGAAAAGCAGCCCCCTAGATAACCACTGTGGTTGCTTGTTTATAGGAGGCATCATTTCTAAAACGTATTTCTAAAATGTTTATATTCAAAACTGTCAAGTGGCCAACTGTATTCAGAGAGGCAATAAAAGAAAGAAAACGGAGTATGACTTTTCTGATAAGCTGCCTTTCCTGGTGATCCCCTGTTCTGGCCTTACTTTCCTTCTTAGTCTGTTAATGTAAGGGTTTGCTACCATCAACTTGGTTTTGCCCTGCTCTGAGCAGGTTTCCCTCTGTGCTGTTTCTGCTTTAATTGAAAATCTTTGGTTCCCATCAGCATTCCATTGCAAACTCCGTTTTTCTTGAGAGCTCCTCTATGCTTTCCCTCTTCATTCTTACATTTTCTCCCATCTCTTGGTGCCTGTTGGCCTGTGCTAATGAAAACCATCCTAAACTTCCTTACGCTCGACTCTGTGCCTCCCTGTAGAGCCCAGTACTCTCCATCCTCTCTCCCTATTCTCTCTTTTCAACTAGTCGAAATCCTAGTGGAGGGAGACCATTAGAGATGAAACATCTTGGTATATATTGCTAGTTTTCTATGTCCCCTGACTTTTCTATGTTTCTGTTGAAACACTCTTGAGAAGTGTCTGATTTCGTTTTCTACATGGGTACCCTTTAAGGCTCAATACTGGAAAAGAAGGGGATCAGAGTGATCAACCCAACGTGGTATCCTAACGTAACAGTTAAGGAAAGCAACAGGCTTTGTGAGACAGCCAGTGATTTGTCCAAAGTCACACAGATAGTAAACGTCAAAGTCAAAAGTGAAATTAGGTCTCCAGACGTGTAGTTCAATACTTTCCCTCATTATTCCATGCTATTTTGAATCTCCTACTCAATTTAGGGGCAAAAGAAATCGAACGCAAAACTTTCCAAAGTTTCTTTTCTTACCTGACATGGTCAGAGAAGAGGAAGCATCCACTGCAGGTACCAGGGATGAGGAGACAACACTAGAGGATGTCCGAGTGGCTGCAGCTGAACGGCGCACGTGTCCAGTACAGAGGTCACTGGTTACTGGTCCAAACAGCTCCACGGAAACCCCAAGACTCTACCAAGTGGTAGTAGGTTTGGTAGGAGAGTGATGTCACAAAGCAGGCAGTTGAAAGGTATGAGAGAGCCAATAGGGAGGTCCGATCCCCAACAGGAAGGCGGGCTTGGGTGAAGAGAGTGTAGGAGAGCTAAAACAACACCTGAGTTTCTGAGCTCTGGGGAGGAAATCCTAGAAGACAGATTTACCTCCCCCAGGCTCTTCCATTAGGGAAATCATTGCCACATTTCTTACAGACGTTCATTAATACACTGAACTAAGAGTTACTTATATTCTACAGAGTATTCTATTTTATGTATCATATACTTAGAGCTATATAGATCTTCTTTAATTAATAATCCTTAGGAAGGAAAGAGCCATCTAGTTTGAACTATTACAGTTGTTCTGAAATCATATGTGTCTAATGAGTGAACTGATAGCAGCTTTTAAGGAGCCAAAGTAGGGATTAAGAAGCTCTTTTTGTAACTTGGTTCAAGAGTAGGGTGAAGTTTGTTGAGTGTACCTTGTGGAGAATGTTGTGGTCCAAGGCTCTTCTCTTTTAGTTTCTTCTCCTTGACTCCTACCTTCCTTGGGCTGGGCTAGGCTGGGGGCCAGGTTGGACTTGCGACTTAACATTTCTCTTCCGCTTTCTCTTTTTTTTTTTTCTTCCATTATGGGCATTGCTTCGAGGACAAGCCTTGATCTTGCATTGGACGTTACTTCCTGTCACCTTCCAGCAGCAGGAGTCTTCTTTTCAGTGCTTGATGCTTCACGAAATAGACTCTGCCCGTTGGCAGCAAATACCAGAGAGCTAGGAGACAGAGCTGGTTGCAGACCTTTCCTCTTCCAGCCTTTGGTTGCAATTGTTTGGCCCATAATTTGCTAGCTCTAGTTCCTTGGGCCACACAGGTATCCTGCCATCTCCAGCTCTTGTTATATGTGAGAGACATTCTGAACACTGTCCCTTTTTCTTTGCACAGAAGTATATACAGTGTGGCAGTTACTGTAATCTCCTCCGCCTTGCAAACAGCCACTCTAGAATCTTGGACCTCTAGGACTCTCTGTCTTGCATGCTTGGGGGCAAGGCCAAGCAAAATGAAGAGGAGAATAATTAGAGAAAGAGGAGGACGTTGGGGGAGAATTGGGAGCAGGTAAGGTGAAAGGGCACAGGAGAAAAGAGATGCATGTAGACTTTTTGGTTTCTGTGGGAAACAGGTTGACACACTTGGGCCTCATTTGGTATTAACAGAACAGAGAGTTAAAGATCTAAGTAGCTAGATAGTGTGCAGCAACTGCCATGAAGTCTGTACACTGAAGAGAACAGTCTCACATCTAGTTTTCATTTTGTTTTATGTCATAGTACCTTATTTATAGCATTCACTGGTGTGTTTGTAGAATACAGATGTTTTCAAATGCTCTGGTTTTGTCTACATGGTTATCTCCTTGTCCTGTTTGTAAGGAATCCAACATTGTAAGACATATTGCATGTTTTTCTCTTGACGATTGTTGACCTTGAAGCGTCATGAACTAACTTGAGCTGTTGGATTCTGTGGAGAAACGTTCAAAAGGGTCTGTGAAAAAGGCACTGTGGTGAGTCGCATTATGCACCCGAGCGTAAGGAGCAGATATCTGCCACCAGCCCAGCTTGGCCTGGATTGCCTCTGTTTTAGTTCCCCTGGTTAGTGCTTTTCTCCCTAACCACTCTTGTGACTGTGATAATGTGAGTAAGGGCGGAGTTGCTAATGATCTATGTGTGAGGTAAGCTGGTTTGAGGGAGGAAATCTATGGACCTAGTCATTTTCCTTGGTGGTAAGCTTTCAGGGGTGCAGAGATGGATCTTCCTGGGGCCTTTTCTGGTCCCAGGAAGATATCGCATAGATGGGACCTCCCAAGACACACATTGAATCTTTAGGCCTGTTTTTCCTATTATGAGGTACGAGTTTCTTCACTGATGGGGATGATGCTTATCTGAGAAGAAATTGTGAAAGGTGGTGTAGTGTAGAGGTGTGGCTTAAGCTTTTAAGTTTTCCTCCAGGTTTTTCCCCTAAGCTTCCTACTTCGGACGGCCTACTTACATGATACTAGTAGGTGATGTCCGGCTAACAACTTCCTAAATATACCTGCAAGCCAGATCAGTGTCTCTTTTCTCTGTATTCCCATGGAAATCAAGAGTCCCGCCGAATTTTCCATCGAAACAGTTGATTTGTGTTGTCTCTAGGAATTCTAAAGGGCGTACCGTTGCTTCCTAACCGGTGTCATTTGGGAGATCCGCCTCTGTACGTTCAAATGATTAATTTTGAGACTTTGCTCATGTGTGCAGTAAACCCTTGAATTCCCTAAGACCTTCCTTTCCTCCATCTCCTACCCCATTAAGCCCGCTTCAGTTCATCTCCTGAATTTCTTTGGAATCTGTCAGCCAGCTCTTCCTCAACTTCCTAATACTGAACTTGCCTGTCTGTTGCGATTAGGTCCTAACTAGTGTCCATATATCTTGTTTCCTTCCAATCCACTCTTCACACAAGAAACCTTCAAAGCAAGTTGGAACGTTGCTCATAAACATCGCTCACAAACATTGTTTTGAGAATAGAAAACACACTGTTGGCCTTTAAGACTCTGCGTGGTCTAGAATCCTCTCTGCTTCTCTAGCCCCATCTTGTGCCACTTTTGCCCTCACTTTCTATGCTTCAGATACACTGAATTAACCTTAGTTCTCACTCATCTGACAGAAGTCAGTTCAGATACTATTTTTCACTGTGATTCCTAGCATTAAGGAATTTGATTATCAGGTTTTGTATGAGGACTATTTCATCAGGGGTACAGAAGTTCTGGCCATCTCTGGTTTTGGATATCCCTTATTTGTTGAGACCTTTGCGTTGTTTGGTTGCCTTTTGTCTGTTTTCCAGATGGGAAAACAGGAACAAGGGAAGTATAGGTTATTACTAGGTGGGGTTGAACAAGTGGAGCAGCAAACTGCAAAGCAGAAAGAAGAGGGACGTACTATAGAGGGATATGACTTCCATTCTCAAGGCGCCTGCATCCTGTGCAGGGAGACAGCCTAACATAAAATGTGCCTAACAACAAATATATTGACTTCTTACTAAAAATCTCCAGTTCATAGAACCGAGGGGTTTGTACCTTCTCCTTTAAAAGTGATAGTCCTGGGACTTCCCCGGTGGTCCCGTGGTGAAGACTCTGCGCTTCCAATGCAGCAGGCGTGGGTTCAATCCCTGGTTGGGGAGCTAAGATCCCACATGCTGCGCAGCCAAAGAAATTTTTGTCGAACGTTATACTCCTGTATTGTTGGCTTTAGTGGTTTAGATTTTGTTGTACTGTTAAGAAGATTTCAGTTTATTTACCGGGAACAAACAACACATAATGTAAAAATAGTTTCCCAGAAACGATTTCCATCATTCTCTTCTTCCCTTTCTCCCGCAGACTGGTGTTTCACCTTGACAAGTTCTCTGTCATTCCATAGGAAAGCTGTCTGGCTTGGAGGTTGCAATCCCAGGGAATTTTTCATCAGCGGGGAAGTCTCCATCACTACAGAGGAATCAAGGGAGAAGTCAGTCCCTGGTAAGTGAGATGCTCCCCCTAAACACCAACACAGCAGTCGTGTACCTTTCAAGGGGTTCAGGGGCAAGATGGGCAAGGCATTTCTACTAACTCTTCTTAAGGATCACGGACAGTGCCCTATGCTACGAGGTAAGCGGTGACTGCTGTAGTTCTTACTGGTGATCCTTTCCTGTCACTGATTCTCGGCCTTCTTTGTATTTCATAGGACTGTTGTCAGTCCAATACAAAATGAGTCTTATTTTTAAAAACCTGAAATGTTTTACAGAGCCTAGCATTCTCATATAGGGTCCTTTCCATTCTCCCCACTTTCCCGAGAGGCCAAGAACACTTCACACCATGAACTAGGAGAGGGGGTAGAGCCCTTTCTGATGAAATACATCAACAAAGACAGAGCCTTAGCCTGCTTGCTCTCTGGACAGGATCTCGGACCACAAGGTCTTCAATCCTGGTATAAATGAAGGAAGTGAGGACAGTTCAACTGGCACTCTGATAACAAGAGTTCGGAAACACCTTCCAAAGAGACTATAGCAGTAGATGAGGGAAGGGAGTGCTACAGTGTGGCAGTACAGGGGGAATGATCGGCTACAGCAGTGAAAAGTGTGGTACCGATTGGTGTGCTCTCGGGGTTCTTGTACATGTAGCATAGATGACCTCTACAGTGGCCCTCCCACCTTCCCACCTGCATTAGGTGTTCTTTTTTTTTGTAATTTATGTTTATGTATTTATTTACTGTTTGAACTTATTTATTCTACGTATTTATTTTTTTGGCTGCACTGGGTCTCTCATTGCTGTGCACGGGCTTTCTCTAGTTGGCGGCTAGCGGGGGCTACTCTCGGTTGCGGTGTGCGGGCATCTCATCGCGGTGGCTTCTCTTGTTGCGGAGCATGGGCTGTAGGCACGTGGGCTTCGGTAGTTGAGGCTCACGGGCTCTAGAATGCAGGCTCCGTCGTTGTGGCACATGCGCTTAGTTGCTGCACGGCATGTGGGATCTTCGCAGACCAGGGCTCGAACCCGTGTCCCCTGCATTGGCAGGCGCCACCAGGGAAGCCCTAGGTGTTCTCATATAGAGTCTAAAAACAGAGAGCACTGAGAGAAGGTAGTGGTTATTAAAGGCTCAGGATCTAAATTCTACCTGTCTCTACACCCCTTCCCAGCTGTCGATTTGACCCCATTTTTGAATGCTGACCTCATTGTTCAACTTTTCTCTGCCGTCTGTATACTCACCTTGAAAACTTGTTTCTGTGATGCGTTGAGCAGACACAGGGTGGCAGATTGCAGAGGTGGAAGCTGGTGGTCGGATATTTGTGGGCTGAATCTCCTTCAGTCCCATTCCCATTTCTGGTTGCCCAGAGGCCCTACTTCCTGTGTGTGACGCCGAGCCGTAGGATTGCGGGCAGGAGCCAAGTTCTCCATACAGTAAAGACCCCAGTGTGCCTTGGTTATAGTAATATACCTGGCTTCCTTCCTGGCAGGGAAGTGACAGGCGGCTATGCCCCTGCTTTGTTCGTGGGCCTCCTGATCCAGCAGTTCCCTTGGCTCTGCCCCTGTCGTCAGCTGCCCCTAGGATAACTCTGAGCCCTAGCCACTTCTCTGGTAGATTTCCCTATTCCCCCACTACAGTCACACCTGAATAAGGCAACTCAGACCTTTCAGAGATGTGTCCTGAACCTCTTGTTTTCTGAAATACCTATCTGGTGGTTGTGAGACTTAAGGCCAGCGTCCCCGAGAGACTTTTTCTATTTCTCCTAGTAAACCTAGACTCATCTTCTGTCACCTTCAACTCTACTCCAATTGTGTTCTTTCAACCCAGACCTCTGACCCTGCTTTTTACTTCTGCCATTTCATCCTCGCTCCTGCTTCCTTTCCTAAATCCATACGTCTCTTTTGGCCTTCCTAGCCCTGGGCCAAGTTCCTTCCTCTTTGCTCAGTTTTTACCCCTTTCCTTCATTCTCCCATCCAACTTTCAGTCCTTCCTTTCTCACGCCCCAGTTAGCAGCATCTGAAAATTCGAAAGGTTTGTTACTCGTCTATTAATTGTATTCCATTTACTTATTCAGTTCTATACCTGTCTTACCTGTGTATGGAAGAACAGCTGGTAGCCAAGGTGGCACCAAGAATCCTAGCAGCTCTCACTTGACGTATCCGTAGTAGTCGGCAATTTCCATTTCGTTTTCCCTCTCGGTGAAAAATTGCAGCTTGCCCGAAGAGGTGTATCTGGCAGCATTCTCCCGTTGTTGTTGAGCCCGCCTCTTCATGGCCTCTCGCTCTGGCCTCTGCTCTTGTTCGATGGGCTTTGACATGACTGGCTCAGGCACGTTGGGTTCCCTCCATGGAACTCGTTGCTTGCTGAAGTCTTGGAGTAGAAATTGGGTTTGGAGCTTGGGTGGGGACTGGCGCTTATTCACAGCAGGGGGAACAGGCTCCCGCTGGAGAGGAGCGCCAGATGAAGTTTTGGAGGGTGCAGGCCTAGGAGCAGCAGACTGAGGGACACGAGGCTGGGTATGGTTGGTCCAAGCCGGTTGGGTTGGGTTGGTCACAGTTGGCTGAGCTGGTTTGGCGGGGCCTGGCAAAGAGGCAGGAGCTGGCTGGGATGAATTGGCTGCAGCAGGTTGAGCTGAGTCAGTAGAACCAGGCTGGGCACGGTAAGCCCCAGCAGGCCGATGTGAGGCCAGAGACTGTGGCCTCCGAGGAGCGGGTCGAGCTTGAGGCTTGTCCCAGGCAGAAAAAGGCAGAGGTATCAACTTGACCTTCCCAGGAGGAGGCCGCTCATACTGGGCTGGAGACGGACACTCTGTTTCAGCACTGCTGTCTGGTTTCTGGGCTTGGACTTGCGTTTTCTCAGGACCCTTCCCCTCACGTGGGGTATGCCGCCATGGCTGGATAGCTGGGGGTGGCTGGGGGTCTTTGGGGTTGCTTGACTTTCCCAAGAGCCGACAGGAAGAGAGCCCAGTTTTCGTCTCATTCTTCTTCCCCAGCGCATGAAGAACCTTCACAGACTCCAGCATGCGCACGCCAAGGGAGGTTCGAGGCTTTTGAAAGCTCTGTTGGAGAAGCTCAGTTTGGTGTTCCTTTCGCTTCGTGTGGGGGATTGCTGGCTTCTCTTCTGCCTTGACTTTGTTCCCTGACTGCTTGTTCTCCTCAGCCTTGTTTCTCCCTCTGGTCCTTTTGGTCTTTTCCTGCCCGTGGCTCTTAGTTTTGCTGATCTTTCTGGATGCAGCTTTCTGAGGTTTGCCTTGAGAGTGCTTGGCCGTGTTCACAGGAGCCCTGTCACTGACTGCAGCGTGGCATGTAACCACTTCTCCCCCTAACGGGCACTCTGGATTCTTTGGCTGGATTTTGGCCTTGGGAGCGCCACTGATAGGCTCAGAGGCTTTCTGTTTGTTCTTCCTGGGTTGATCAGAGGGAACCTTTATGACACTTGGCTTTTCCTGCACCTGATTCACCTTAATGGCTCTGGTGTCTTTAGCTTTGATCACGTTGGGACCTTGGGATTGATCAAGATCTTTCAAAGGATTAAAGAGCTGGGGAAGGTGAATATCCTCCGCCAGTGTAGTAATGTCTGCAAGACCACTGCTAGGTTCAATCCCATTTTCAAGTGTCCCTAGGTCCTGACGACTCCGGCTGTTCTCTCCCAGATCAGCATTTTCAGAACCAGGCTGCTCCTCTTGGCTGAGGGGATCGGTGCAGGCCAGCGGCTGGTGAATATCAGGGATTCCTAAAGGGAGTAGTGGAGGATCTTGGTTCTCTGTTGGGATCTGGTAGGCATCCAGAGGCTTTGAAAGCTTGGTTTTGATATCATCCACGTGCTTACTCTCTATTTGTCCCTGGCTTGGAGCTGGAGGCAGGGCCAGGAGACGCCTGGCACTCTGGACTGGAGCTGTCACTGAAATGTCCCCAAGTTCAGATGGTGGGTTACTCTCAAGTATGTGGCTGTTTCTGCTACTGCAGGACTTGGGGAGTTCTTGACTTTGTGTCACACAAAACGTCTGGCTTGGAGGTTGCAATCCCAGGGAATTTTTCATCACCAGGGGGGAGGTCTCCATCCCTACAAAGGGATCAAGGGAGAAGTCAGTCCCTGGTAAGTGAGATGCTCCCCCTAAACACCAACACAGCAGTCGTGTACCTTTCAAGGGGTTCAGGGGCAAGATGGGCAAGGCATTTCTACTAACTCTTCTTAAGGATCATGGACAGTGCCCTATGCTACGAGGTAAGCGGTGACTGTTGTAATTCTTACTGGTGAGCCTTTCCTGTCGCTGATTCTCGGCTCGCTTTGTATTTCATAGGACTGTTATAAGTCCAATACAAAATGAGTCTTATTTTTAAAAACCTGAAATGTTTTACAAAGCCTAGCATTCTCATATAGGGTCCTTTCCATTCTCCCCACTTTCCCGAGAGGCCAAGAACACGTCACACCATGAACTAGGAGAGGGGGTAGAGCCCTTGCTGATGAAATACATCAACAAAGACAGAGTCTTAGCCTGCTTGCTCTCTGGACAGGATCTCGGACCACAAGGTCTTCAATCCTGGTATAAATGAAGGAAGTGAGGACAGTTCAACTGGCACTCACATAACAAGAGTTCTGAAACACCTTCCGAAGAGACTATAGCAGTAGATGAGGGAAGGGAGTGCTACAGTGTGGCAGTACAGGGGGAACGATCGGCTACAGCAGTGAAAAGTGTGGTACCGATTGGTGTGCTCTCGGCGTTCTTGTACATGTAGCATAGATGACCTCTACAGTGGCCCTCCCACCTTCCCACCTGCATTAGGTGTTCTTTTTTTTGTAATTTATGTTTATGTATTTATTTACTGTTTGAACTTATTTATTCTACGTATTTATTTTTTTGGCTGCACTGGGTCTCTCATTGCTGTGCACGGGCTTTCTCTAGTTGGCGGCTAGCGGGGGCTACTCTCGGTTGCGGTGTGCGGGCTTCTCATCGCGGTGGCTTCTCTTGTTGCGGAGCATGGGATGTAGGCACGTGGGCTTCGGTAGTTGAGGCTCACGGGCTCTAGAATGCAGGCTCCGTCGTTGTGGCACATGCGCTTAGTTGCTGCACGGCATGTGGGATCTTCGCAGACCAGGGCTCGAACCCGTGTCCCCCGCATTGCATTGGCAGGCGGATTCTTAACCACGGCGCCACCAGGGAAGCCCTAGGTGTTCTCATAGAGAGTCTAAAAACAGAGGGCACTGAGCGAAGGTAGTGGTTATTAAAGGCTCAGGATCTAAATTCTACCTGCCTGTACACCCCTTCCCAGCTGTCGATTTGACCCCATTTTTGAGTGCCGACCTCATTCTTCAACTTTCTCTGGCGTTTGTTATACTCACCTTGAAAACTTGTTTCTGTGATGCGTTGAGCAGACACAGGGTGGCAGACTGCAGAGGTGGAAGCTGGTGGTCGGATATTTGTGGGCTGAATCTCCTTCAGTCCCATTCCCATTTCTGGTTGCCCAGAGGCCCGACTTCCTGTGTATGACGCCGAGCCGTAGGATTGCGGGCAGGAGCCAAGTTCTCCATACAGTAAAGACCCCAGTGTGCCTTGGTTATAGTAATATACCTGGCTTCCTTCCTGGCAGGGAAGTGGCAGGCGGCTCTGCCCCTGATTTGGAATCTGAGATGGTGTTCCCTGAGCAAGGCTGGCAGAAAGCGATGGATGTAGAGGGACCATGTTCTTGGCGTCTGAAGTTTTATCATACTGGGCTGCCAGAAACATGGAGGAGGCAGCTGTGTGGCGGTCAGTGAGTGCCAGAGTAAAGTCTCCGAGTGAAGAAGAATTCTTTTCAGTGCTTGCTGTGATGTCCCACTCAAGAACACCTGGATAGGAAGCAGCTGAAGTGGAGATCTGGCTGTGGTCAGTAACTCCAGATAACATAGTCGTGCTAGAATGTTGGTAAAGGTAGGCACTACCCATGAGTGTCTGGAAAGGGGTACCAGTAGCCGATGCCGAACTGACGGCAGGGGCAGAGACTCTGGAGAAGTTGCAGACACTTCGTGTTAGGGAAGTTGCATTGCTCACCACAGGAGGAGAATGCTGCAGAGAATTTAGAGTTCCAAGTAGAGATGGATGTTGGAAATTTTCTGTAAGAACAAGAGGGTCATGAAAAACTCAGGGAGGTTGAGAAATTCTCACTACGTTTGAGGAACGGCATCATCTGAAGGTTCTTGCTATCAGGACACCTCTACTATCACTACTTCCTGAGAAACCCAAAATCAGACAGTTAATGATGGCTGTAAGGACTGAGCAGTTTTCCACTCTTCTCTATTAACTGCCTGTGCTCCCATCTTGGGCACAGACGGGCAGAAGAGCCAAGTGGTGTGGTTCAGAGATTGTTCTCTAGGCTGGAAGCAACCTTCTCCCTGCCCTGTCTTTCCCTTCAGCCTGCACTCGTATTGACTTCTATGCTATTTCCTAGACTGGAAGCATTTTAGAACTAGGAGGCCCTTAGAGAACTTCGATGTTCTCAGTCTCATTTCGTGAGTAAGGAAACTGAGGCTCAGAGAGGTCGGGTTGACTTGTTCAAGTTCTCTCATTATGTTAGTATCATTACCAGGTTTCAGAACCTAAGTATCCTGACTTCCTTGCCAGGACTCCACTCTGAGCATGATACTGCCAGAAAGCAGGAGAAATAGAACTTATAATATAGGCATTTTTTTTGTCCATTAGAAAACAGTACGGCTGTTACCATTGTCGTCTTCAGTGTCTCCCTTTGCTTGTGCAGTTCCCACGCTATTACCTAGAGGTGACGTACAGCTCAGTCCAACTGGTGAATTGAAAGAGTCATTTTTGCCCTCTTCAAGCCTGGTTTCTCATCCTACCTCAAAATGATTACCCGAAAGTGGATTTCTTAAGTGCTTTTGGAAAGGGAAGAGTTATCTGATTACTTCAGATTCCTCACCTGTAAAGTGGTTATAACACCGCCACCAATAATAATAGCAGTAATAATTAATAGATGAATAAGCTGATCTATTGCGTATGATTTATATGGAGGAAGATACAATAAGTTCTAGAAAGACAAAGAAAAATCATGACAAGCATATTACGTTAACGAAAAAGAAATCCATAGATATTAATGAAAACTGGGGTATGTGGCAAGTATCGAAGCCTAATGAATTTACTAACAAATGGCATTCTGTACTATCCATGCAATATTATGAAAGTGAATTTTGCCCACTCTATTTTAGTGAATACTATTAACCAGAAGACACGATGGAGGTGATAGAGGTGAATGAATTCCTAGCCAATGCATACAGACAGAGAAGGTATGTCAGTAAAAAATGCATAACAAGCAACAGAATGCAATAAATGTGCATGTATAGGTAGCCACAACACATATAGACAAGTATTTCAATGAAAACCGGTACGAAGCAGACAGCAAAATAATAAGTGTAAAAGAGTTTCATTATTGTGCTCCTTCATATTTTTACCCAGCAAGTAAGAGGTATTAAGCCTAGGAGAAATATATATTTCAATGAATATAGCTTATATAATAAGCAGAAAGGAAGCTTAAAATGTATCAGGAAGGTTTTTGGATTTATCCTAGAACTTAGATTAGAATCATCTTCAGCATCCAAGAAGATGGCATCCCAAAACCTCAAAAAACCATCATGCCTAGAATCCAATTAAAAAAGATTTTCAAATGTAAGAAAATCCACAGGACTCCACAATATGGTTTTCGATAAATGTGGATGTTTGTTTGTTTTGTTTCTTTGGCCGCGCCGCGTGGCCCTGGCCGTGAAAGCACCGAGTCCTAAGCACTGGACCGCCAGGGAATTCCCTAAGTGGGGGGAATTAGAGATGTGGGGCTTGACTTTTTCTTCTTCTTCTTCTTCTTCTTCGGTAGCTAAGATCTACAAGCGAACGATGGCTGTTGATCAATGTGCTCTCTGTGTTAGGAAGGAAATAACTGTAAAAATGAAAAGCAGCCTTGCCTTAGAACCTACATATCACACCAAGGAAAATAGTCCTTCTGATTCAATTTAGAAGATATCACTTAAAATGTTGAATTGGTGAAATGTCTACCTAGTTTAAAAATTAGAAAGAATAAAACACTGAAAAGCAGCCCCCTAGATAACCACTGTGGTTGCTTGTTTATAGGAGGCATCATTTCTAAAACGTATTTCTAAAATGTTTATATTCAAAACTGTCAAGTGGCCAACTGTATTCAGAGAGGCAATAAAAGAAAGAAAACGGAGTATGACTTTTCTGATAAGCTGCCTTTCCTGGTGATCCCCTGTTCTGGCCTTACTTTCCTTCTTAGTCTGTTAATGTAAGGGTTTGCTACCATCAACTTGGTTTTGCCCTGCTCTGAGCAGGTTTCCCTCTGTGCTGTTTCTGCTTTAATTGAAAATCTTTGGTTCCCATCAGCATTCCATTGCAAACTCCGTTTTTCTTGAGAGCTCCTCTATGCTTTCCCTCTTCATTCTTACATTTTCTCCCATCTCTTGGTGCCTGTTGGCCTGTGCTAATGAAAACCATCCTAAACTTCCTTACGCTCGACTCTGTGCCTCCCTGTAGAGCCCAGTACTCTCCATCCTCTCTCCCTATTCTCTCTTTTCAACTAGTCGAAATCCTAGTGGAGGGAGACCATTAGAGATGAAACATCTTGGTATATATTGCTAGTTTTCTATGTCCCCTGACTTTTCTATGTTTCTGTTGAAACACTCTTGAGAAGTGTCTGATTTCGTTTTCTACATGGGTACCCTTTAAGGCTCAATACTGGAAAAGAAGGGGATCAGAGTGATCAACCCAACGTGGTATCCTAACGTAACAGTTAAGGAAAGCAACAGGCTTTGTGAGACAGCCAGTGATTTGTCCAAAGTCACACAGATAGTAAACGTCAAAGTCAAAAGTGAAATTAGGTCTCCAGACGTGTAGTTCAATACTTTCCCTCATTATTCCATGCTATTTTGAATCTCCTACTCAATTTAGGGGCAAAAGAAATCGAACGCAAAACTTTCCAAAGTTTCTTTTCTTACCTGACATGGTCAGAGAAGAGGAAGCATCCACTGCAGGTACCAGGGATGAGGAGACAACACTAGAGGATGTCCGAGTGGCTGCAGCTGAACGGCGCACGTGTCCAGTACAGAGGTCACTGGTTACTGGTCCAAACAGCTCCACGGAAACCCCAAGACTCTACCAAGTGGTAGTAGGTTTGGTAGGAGAGTGATGTCACAAAGCAGGCAGTTGAAAGGTATGAGAGAGCCAATAGGGAGGTCCGATCCCCAACAGGAAGGCGGGCTTGGGTGAAGAGAGTGTAGGAGAGCTAAAACAACACCTGAGTTTCTGAGCTCTGGGGAGGAAATCCTAGAAGACAGATTTACCTCCCCCAGGCTCTTCCATTAGGGAAATCATTGCCACATTTCTTACAGACGTTCATTAATACACTGAACTAAGAGTTACTTATATTCTACAGAGTATTCTATTTTATGTATCATATACTTAGAGCTATATAGATCTTCTTTAATTAATAATCCTTAGGAAGGAAAGAGCCATCTAGTTTGAACTATTACAGTTGTTCTGAAATCATATGTGTCTAATGAGTGAACTGATAGCAGCTTTTAAGGAGCCAAAGTAGGGATTAAGAAGCTCTTTTTGTAACTTGGTTCAAGAGTAGGGTGAAGTTTGTTGAGTGTACCTTGTGGAGAATGTTGTGGTCCAAGGCTCTTCTCTTTTAGTTTCTTCTCCTTGACTCCTACCTTCCTTGGGCTGGGCTAGGCTGGGGGCCAGGTTGGACTTGCGACTTAACATTTCTCTTCCGCTTTCTCTTTTTTTTTTTTCTTCCATTATGGGCATTGCTTCGAGGACAAGCCTTGATCTTGCATTGGACGTTACTTCCTGTCACCTTCCAGCAGCAGGAGTCTTCTTTTCAGTGCTTGATGCTTCACGAAATAGACTCTGCCCGTTGGCAGCAAATACCAGAGAGCTAGGAGACAGAGCTGGTTGCAGACCTTTCCTCTTCCAGCCTTTGGTTGCAATTGTTTGGCCCATAATTTGCTAGCTCTAGTTCCTTGGGCCACACAGGTATCCTGCCATCTCCAGCTCTTGTTATATGTGAGAGACATTCTGAACACTGTCCCTTTTTCTTTGCACAGAAGTATATACAGTGTGGCAGTTACTGTAATCTCCTCCGCCTTGCAAACAGCCACTCTAGAATCTTGGACCTCTAGGACTCTCTGTCTTGCATGCTTGGGGGCAAGGCCAAGCAAAATGAAGAGGAGAATAATTAGAGAAAGAGGAGGACGTTGGGGGAGAATTGGGAGCAGGTAAGGTGAAAGGGCACAGGAGAAAAGAGATGCATGTAGACTTTTTGGTTTCTGTGGGAAACAGGTTGACACACTTGGGCCTCATTTGGTATTAACAGAACAGAGAGTTAAAGATCTAAGTAGCTAGATAGTGTGCAGCAACTGCCATGAAGTCTGTACACTGAAGAGAACAGTCTCACATCTAGTTTTCATTTTGTTTTATGTCATAGTACCTTATTTATAGCATTCACTGGTGTGTTTGTAGAATACAGATGTTTTCAAATGCTCTGGTTTTGTCTACATGGTTATCTCCTTGTCCTGTTTGTAAGGAATCCAACATTGTAAGACATATTGCATGTTTTTCTCTTGACGATTGTTGACCTTGAAGCGTCATGAACTAACTTGAGCTGTTGGATTCTGTGGAGAAACGTTCAAAAGGGTCTGTGAAAAAGGCACTGTGGTGAGTCGCATTATGCACCCGAGCGTAAGGAGCAGATATCTGCCACCAGCCCAGCTTGGCCTGGATTGCCTCTGTTTTAGTTCCCCTGGTTAGTGCTTTTCTCCCTAACCACTCTTGTGACTGTGATAATGTGAGTAAGGGCGGAGTTGCTAATGATCTATGTGTGAGGTAAGCTGGTTTGAGGGAGGAAATCTATGGACCTAGTCATTTTCCTTGGTGGTAAGCTTTCAGGGGTGCAGAGATGGATCTTCCTGGGGCCTTTTCTGGTCCCAGGAAGATATCGCATAGATGGGACCTCCCAAGACACACATTGAATCTTTAGGCCTGTTTTTCCTATTATGAGGTACGAGTTTCTTCACTGATGGGGATGATGCTTATCTGAGAAGAAATTGTGAAAGGTGGTGTAGTGTAGAGGTGTGGCTTAAGCTTTTAAGTTTTCCTCCAGGTTTTTCCCCTAAGCTTCCTACTTCGGACGGCCTACTTACATGATACTAGTAGGTGATGTCCGGCTAACAACTTCCTAAATATACCTGCAAGCCAGATCAGTGTCTCTTTTCTCTGTATTCCCATGGAAATCAAGAGTCCCGCCGAATTTTCCATCGAAACAGTTGATTTGTGTTGTCTCTAGGAATTCTAAAGGGCGTACCGTTGCTTCCTAACCGGTGTCATTTGGGAGATCCGCCTCTGTACGTTCAAATGATTAATTTTGAGACTTTGCTCATGTGTGCAGTAAACCCTTGAATTCCCTAAGACCTTCCTTTCCTCCATCTCCTACCCCATTAAGCCCGCTTCAGTTCATCTCCTGAATTTCTTTGGAATCTGTCAGCCAGCTCTTCCTCAACTTCCTAATACTGAACTTGCCTGTCTGTTGCGATTAGGTCCTAACTAGTGTCCATATATCTTGTTTCCTTCCAATCCACTCTTCACACAAGAAACCTTCAAAGCAAGTTGGAACGTTGCTCATAAACATCGCTCACAAACATTGTTTTGAGAATAGAAAACACACTGTTGGCCTTTAAGACTCTGCGTGGTCTAGAATCCTCTCTGCTTCTCTAGCCCCATCTTGTGCCACTTTTGCCCTCACTTTCTATGCTTCAGATACACTGAATTAACCTTAGTTCTCACTCATCTGACAGAAGTCAGTTCAGATACTATTTTTCACTGTGATTCCTAGCATTAAGGAATTTGATTATCAGGTTTTGTATGAGGACTATTTCATCAGGGGTACAGAAGTTCTGGCCATCTCTGGTTTTGGATATCCCTTATTTGTTGAGACCTTTGCGTTGTTTGGTTGCCTTTTGTCTGTTTTCCAGATGGGAAAACAGGAACAAGGGAAGTATAGGTTATTACTAGGTGGGGTTGAACAAGTGGAGCAGCAAACTGCAAAGCAGAAAGAAGAGGGACGTACTATAGAGGGATATGACTTCCATTCTCAAGGCGCCTGCATCCTGTGCAGGGAGACAGCCTAACATAAAATGTGCCTAACAACAAATATATTGACTTCTTACTAAAAATCTCCAGTTCATAGAACCGAGGGGTTTGTACCTTCTCCTTTAAAAGTGATAGTCCTGGGACTTCCCCGGTGGTCCCGTGGTGAAGACTCTGCGCTTCCAATGCAGCAGGCGTGGGTTCAATCCCTGGTTGGGGAGCTAAGATCCCACATGCTGCGCAGCCAAAGAAATTTTTTTCGAACGTTATACTCCTGTATTGTTGGCTTTAGTGGTTTAGATTTTGTTGTACTGTTAAGAAGATTTCAGTTTATTTACCGGGAACAAACAACACATAATGTAAAAATAGTTTCCCAGAAACGATTTCCATCATTCTCTTCTTCCCTTTCTCCCGCAGACTGGTGTTTCACCTTGACAAGTTCTCTGTCATTCCATAGGAAAGCTGTCTGGCTTGGAGGTTGCAATCCCAGGGAATTTTTCATCAGCGGGGAAGTCTCCATCACTACAGAGGAATCAAGGGAGAAGTCAGTCCCTGGTAAGTGAGATGCTCCCCCTAAACACCAACACAGCAGTCGTGTACCTTTCAAGGGGTTCAGGGGCAAGATGGGCAAGGCATTTCTACTAACTCTTCTTAAGGATCACGGACAGTGCCCTATGCTACGAGGTAAGCGGTGACTGCTGTAGTTCTTACTGGTGATCCTTTCCTGTCACTGATTCTCGGCCTTCTTTGTATTTCATAGGACTGTTGTCAGTCCAATACAAAATGAGTCTTATTTTTAAAAACCTGAAATGTTTTACAGAGCCTAGCATTCTCATATAGGGTCCTTTCCATTCTCCCCACTTTCCCGAGAGGCCAAGAACACTTCACACCATGAACTAGGAGAGGGGGTAGAGCCCTTTCTGATGAAATACATCAACAAAGACAGAGCCTTAGCCTGCTTGCTCTCTGGACAGGATCTCGGACCACAAGGTCTTCAATCCTGGTATAAATGAAGGAAGTGAGGACAGTTCAACTGGCACTCTGATAACAAGAGTTCGGAAACACCTTCCAAAGAGACTATAGCAGTAGATGAGGGAAGGGAGTGCTACAGTGTGGCAGTACAGGGGGAATGATCGGCTACAGCAGTGAAAAGTGTGGTACCGATTGGTGTGCTCTCGGGGTTCTTGTACATGTAGCATAGATGACCTCTACAGTGGCCCTCCCACCTTCCCACCTGCATTAGGTGTTCTTTTTTTTTGTAATTTATGTTTATGTATTTATTTACTGTTTGAACTTATTTATTCTACGTATTTATTTTTTTGGCTGCACTGGGTCTCTCATTGCTGTGCACGGGCTTTCTCTAGTTGGCGGCTAGCGGGGGCTACTCTCGGTTGCGGTGTGCGGGCATCTCATCGCGGTGGCTTCTCTTGTTGCGGAGCATGGGCTGTAGGCACGTGGGCTTCGGTAGTTGAGGCTCACGGGCTCTAGAATGCAGGCTCCGTCGTTGTGGCACATGCGCTTAGTTGCTGCACGGCATGTGGGATCTTCGCAGACCAGGGCTCGAACCCGTGTCCCCTGCATTGGCAGGCGCCACCAGGGAAGCCCTAGGTGTTCTCATATAGAGTCTAAAAACAGAGAGCACTGAGAGAAGGTAGTGGTTATTAAAGGCTCAGGATCTAAATTCTACCTGTCTCTACACCCCTTCCCAGCTGTCGATTTGACCCCATTTTTGAATGCTGACCTCATTGTTCAACTTTTCTCTGCCGTCTGTATACTCACCTTGAAAACTTGTTTCTGTGATGCGTTGAGCAGACACAGGGTGGCAGATTGCAGAGGTGGAAGCTGGTGGTCGGATATTTGTGGGCTGAATCTCCTTCAGTCCCATTCCCATTTCTGGTTGCCCAGAGGCCCTACTTCCTGTGTGTGACGCCGAGCCGTAGGATTGCGGGCAGGAGCCAAGTTCTCCATACAGTAAAGACCCCAGTGTGCCTTGGTTATAGTAATATACCTGGCTTCCTTCCTGGCAGGGAAGTGACAGGCGGCTATGCCCCTGCTTTGTTCGTGGGCCTCCTGATCCAGCAGTTCCCTTGGCTCTGCCCCTGTCGTCAGCTGCCCCTAGGATAACTCTGAGCCCTAGCCACTTCTCTGGTAGATTTCCCTATTCCCCCACTACAGTCACACCTGAATAAGGCAACTCAGACCTTTCAGAGATGTGTCCTGAACCTCTTGTTTTCTGAAATACCTATCTGGTGGTTGTGAGACTTAAGGCCAGCGTCCCCGAGAGACTTTTTCTATTTCTCCTAGTAAACCTAGACTCATCTTCTGTCACCTTCAACTCTACTCCAATTGTGTTCTTTCAACCCAGACCTCTGACCCTGCTTTTTACTTCTGCCATTTCATCCTCGCTCCTGCTTCCTTTCCTAAATCCATACGTCTCTTTTGGCCTTCCTAGCCCTGGGCCAAGTTCCTTCCTCTTTGCTCAGTTTTTACCCCTTTCCTTCATTCTCCCATCCAACTTTCAGTCCTTCCTTTCTCACGCCCCAGTTAGCAGCATCTGAAAATTCGAAAGGTTTGTTACTCGTCTATTAATTGTATTCCATTTACTTATTCAGTTCTATACCTGTCTTACCTGTGTATGGAAGAACAGCTGGTAGCCAAGGTGGCACCAAGAATCCTAGCAGCTCTCACTTGACGTATCCGTAGTAGTCGGCAATTTCCATTTCGTTTTCCCTCTCGGTGAAAAATTGCAGCTTGCCCGAAGAGGTGTATCTGGCAGCATTCTCCCGTTGTTGTTGAGCCCGCCTCTTCATGGCCTCTCGCTCTGGCCTCTGCTCTTGTTCGATGGGCTTTGACATGACTGGCTCAGGCACGTTGGGTTCCCTCCATGGAACTCGTTGCTTGCTGAAGTCTTGGAGTAGAAATTGGGTTTGGAGCTTGGGTGGGGACTGGCGCTTATTCACAGCAGGGGGAACAGGCTCCCGCTGGAGAGGAGCGCCAGATGAAGTTTTGGAGGGTGCAGGCCTAGGAGCAGCAGACTGAGGGACACGAGGCTGGGTATGGTTGGTCCAAGCCGGTTGGGTTGGGTTGGTCACAGTTGGCTGAGCTGGTTTGGCGGGGCCTGGCAAAGAGGCAGGAGCTGGCTGGGATGAATTGGCTGCAGCAGGTTGAGCTGAGTCAGTAGAACCAGGCTGGGCACGGTAAGCCCCAGCAGGCCGATGTGAGGCCAGAGACTGTGGCCTCCGAGGAGCGGGTCGAGCTTGAGGCTTGTCCCAGGCAGAAAAAGGCAGAGGTATCAACTTGACCTTCCCAGGAGGAGGCCGCTCATACTGGGCTGGAGACGGACACTCTGTTTCAGCACTGCTGTCTGGTTTCTGGGCTTGGACTTGCGTTTTCTCAGGACCCTTCCCCTCACGTGGGGTATGCCGCCATGGCTGGATAGCTGGGGGTGGCTGGGGGTCTTTGGGGTTGCTTGACTTTCCCAAGAGCCGACAGGAAGAGAGCCCAGTTTTCGTCTCATTCTTCTTCCCCAGCGCATGAAGAACCTTCACAGACTCCAGCATGCGCACGCCAAGGGAGGTTCGAGGCTTTTGAAAGCTCTGTTGGAGAAGCTCAGTTTGGTGTTCCTTTCGCTTCGTGTGGGGGATTGCTGGCTTCTCTTCTGCCTTGACTTTGTTCCCTGACTGCTTGTTCTCCTCAGCCTTGTTTCTCCCTCTGGTCCTTTTGGTCTTTTCCTGCCCGTGGCTCTTAGTTTTGCTGATCTTTCTGGATGCAGCTTTCTGAGGTTTGCCTTGAGAGTGCTTGGCCGTGTTCACAGGAGCCCTGTCACTGACTGCAGCGTGGCATGTAACCACTTCTCCCCCTAACGGGCACTCTGGATTCTTTGGCTGGATTTTGGCCTTGGGAGCGCCACTGATAGGCTCAGAGGCTTTCTGTTTGTTCTTCCTGGGTTGATCAGAGGGAACCTTTATGACACTTGGCTTTTCCTGCACCTGATTCACCTTAATGGCTCTGGTGTCTTTAGCTTTGATCACGTTGGGACCTTGGGATTGATCAAGATCTTTCAAAGGATTAAAGAGCTGGGGAAGGTGAATATCCTCCGCCAGTGTAGTAATGTCTGCAAGACCACTGCTAGGTTCAATCCCATTTTCAAGTGTCCCTAGGTCCTGACGACTCCGGCTGTTCTCTCCCAGATCAGCATTTTCAGAACCAGGCTGCTCCTCTTGGCTGAGGGGATCGGTGCAGGCCAGCGGCTGGTGAATATCAGGGATTCCTAAAGGGAGTAGTGGAGGATCTTGGTTCTCTGTTGGGATCTGGTAGGCATCCAGAGGCTTTGAAAGCTTGGTTTTGATATCATCCACGTGCTTACTCTCTATTTGTCCCTGGCTTGGAGCTGGAGGCAGGGCCAGGAGACGCCTGGCACTCTGGACTGGAGCTGTCACTGAAATGTCCCCAAGTTCAGATGGTGGGTTACTCTCAAGTATGTGGCTGTTTCTGCTACTGCAGGACTTGGGGAGTTCTTGACTTTGTGTCACACAAAACGTCTGGCTTGGAGGTTGCAATCCCAGGGAATTTTTCATCACCAGGGGGGAGGTCTCCATCCCTACAAAGGGATCAAGGGAGAAGTCAGTCCCTGGTAAGTGAGATGCTCCCCCTAAACACCAACACAGCAGTCGTGTACCTTTCAAGGGGTTCAGGGGCAAGATGGGCAAGGCATTTCTACTAACTCTTCTTAAGGATCATGGACAGTGCCCTATGCTACGAGGTAAGCGGTGACTGTTGTAATTCTTACTGGTGAGCCTTTCCTGTCGCTGATTCTCGGCTCGCTTTGTATTTCATAGGACTGTTATAAGTCCAATACAAAATGAGTCTTATTTTTAAAAACCTGAAATGTTTTACAAAGCCTAGCATTCTCATATAGGGTCCTTTCCATTCTCCCCACTTTCCCGAGAGGCCAAGAACACGTCACACCATGAACTAGGAGAGGGGGTAGAGCCCTTGCTGATGAAATACATCAACAAAGACAGAGTCTTAGCCTGCTTGCTCTCTGGACAGGATCTCGGACCACAAGGTCTTCAATCCTGGTATAAATGAAGGAAGTGAGGACAGTTCAACTGGCACTCACATAACAAGAGTTCTGAAACACCTTCCGAAGAGACTATAGCAGTAGATGAGGGAAGGGAGTGCTACAGTGTGGCAGTACAGGGGGAACGATCGGCTACAGCAGTGAAAAGAGTGGTACCGATTGGTGTGCTCTCGGCGTTCTTGTACATGTAGCATAGATGACCTCTACAGTGGCCCTCCCACCTTCCCACCTGCATTAGGTGTTCTTTTTTTTGTAATTTATGTTTATGTATTTATTTACTGTTTGAACTTATTTATTCTACGTATTTATTTTTTTGGCTGCACTGGGTCTCTCATTGCTGTGCACGGGCTTTCTCTAGTTGGCGGCTAGCGGGGGCTACTCTCGGTTGCGGTGTGCGGGCTTCTCATCGCGGTGGCTTCTCTTGTTGCGGAGCATGGGCTGTAGGCACGTGGGCTTCGGTAGTTGAGGCTCACGGGCTCTAGAATGCAGGCTCCGTCGTTGTGGCACATGCGCTTAGTTGCTGCACGGCATGTGGGATCTTCGCAGACCAGGGCTCGAACCCGTGTCCCCCGCATTGCATTGGCAGGCGGATTCTTAACCACGGCGCCACCAGGGAAGCCCTAGGTGTTCTCATATAGAGTCTAAAAACAGAGGGCACTGAGCGAAGGTAGTGGTTATTAAAGGCTCAGGATCTAAATTCTACCTGCCTCTACACCCCTTCCCAGCTGTCGATTTGACCCCATTTTTGAATGCCGACCTCATTCTTCAACTTTCTCTGGCGTTTGTTATACTCACCTTGAAAACTTGTTTCTGTGATGCGTTGAGCAGACACAGGGTGGCAGACTGCAGAGGTGGAAGCTGGTGGTCGGATATTTGTGGGCTGAATCTCCTTCAGTCCCATTCCCATTTCTGGTTGCCCAGAGGCCCGACTTCCTGTGTATGACGCCGAGCCGTAGGATTGCGGGCAGGAGCCAAGTTCTCCATACAGTAAAGACCCCAGTGTGCCTTGGTTATAGTAATATACCTGGCTTCCGTCCTGGCAGGGAAGTGACAGGCGGCTCTGCCCCTGATTTGGAATCTGAGATGGTGTTCCCTGAGCAAGGCTGGCAGAAAGCGATGGATGTAGAGGGACCATGTTCTTGGCGTCTGAAGTTTTATCATACTGGGCTGCCAGAAACATGGAGGAGGCAGCTGTGTGGCGGTCAGTGAGTGCCAGAGTAAAGTCTCCGAGTGAAGAAGAATTCTTTTCAGTGCTTGCTGTGATGTCCCACTCAAGAACACCTGGATAGGAAGCAGCTGAAGTGGAGATCTGGCTGTGGTCAGTAACTCCAGATAACATAGTCGTGCTAGAATGTTGGTAAAGGTAGGCACTACCCATGAGTGTCTGGAAAGGGGTACCAGTAGCCGATGCCGAACTGACGGCAGGGGCAGAGACTCTGGAGAAGTTGCAGACACTTCGTGTTAGGGAAGTTGCATTGCTCACCACAGGAGGAGAATGCTGCAGAGAATTTAGAGTTCCAAGTAGAGATGGATGTTGGAAATTTTCTGTAAGAACAAGAGGGTCATGAAAAACTCAGGGAGGTTGAGAAATTCTCACTACGTTTGAGGAACGGCATCATCTGAAGGTTCTTGCTATCAGGACACCTCTACTATCACTACTTCCTGAGAAACCCAAAATCAGACAGTTAATGATGGCTGTAAGGACTGAGCAGTTTTCCACTCTTCTCTATTAACTGCCTGTGCTCCCATCTTGGGCACAGACGGGCAGAAGAGCCAAGTGGTGTGGTTCAGAGATTGTTCTCTAGGCTGGAAGCAACCTTCTCCCTGCCCTGTCTTTCCCTTCAGCCTGCACTCGTATTGACTTCTATGCTATTTCCTAGACTGGAAGCATTTTAGAACTAGGAGGCCCTTAGAGAACTTCGATGTTCTCAGTCTCATTTCGTGAGTAAGGAAACTGAGGCTCAGAGAGGTCGGGTTGACTTGTTCAAGTTCTCTCATTATGTTAGTATCATTACCAGGTTTCAGAACCTAAGTATCCTGACTTCCTTGCCAGGACTCCACTCTGAGCATGATACTGCCAGAAAGCAGGAGAAATAGAACTTATAATATAGGCATTTTTTTTGTCCATTAGAAAACAGTACGGCTGTTACCATTGTCGTCTTCAGTGTCTCCCTTTGCTTGTGCAGTTCCCACGCTATTACCTAGAGGTGACGTACAGCTCAGTCCAACTGGTGAATTGAAAGAGTCATTTTTGCCCTCTTCAAGCCTGGTTTCTCATCCTACCTCAAAATGATTACCCGAAAGTGGATTTCTTAAGTGCTTTTGGAAAGGGAAGAGTTATCTGATTACTTCAGATTCCTCACCTGTAAAGTGGTTATAACACCACCACCAATAATAATAGCAGTAATAATTAATAGATGAATAAGCTGATCTATTGCGTATGATTTATATGGAGGAAGATACAATAAGTTCTAGAAAGACAAAGAAAAATCATGACAAGCATATTACGTTAACGAAAAAGAAATCCATAGATATTAATGAAAACTGGGGTATGTGGCAAGTATCGAAGCCTAATGAATTTACTAACAAATGGCATTCTGTACTATCCATGCAATATTATGAAAGTGAATTTTGCCCACTCTATTTTAGTGAATACTATTAACCAGAAGACACGATGGAGGTGATAGAGGTGAATGAATTCCTAGCCAATGCATACAGACAGAGAAGGTATGTCAGTAAAAAATGCATAACAAGCAACAGAATGCAATAAATGTGCATGTATAGGTAGCCACAACACATATAGACAAGTATTTCAATGAAAACCGGTACGAAGCAGACAGCAAAATAATAAGTGTAAAAGAGTTTCATTATTGTGCTCCTTCATATTTTTACCCAGCAAGTAAGAGGTATTAAGCCTAGGAGAAATATATATTTCAATGAATATAGCTTATATAATAAGCAGAAAGGAAGCTTAAAATGTATCAGGAAGGTTTTTGGATTTATCCTAGAACTTAGATTAGAATCATCTTCAGCATCCAAGAAGATGGCATCCCAAAACCTCAAAAAACCATCATGCCTAGAATCCAATTAAAAAAGATTTTCAAATGTAAGAAAATCCACAGGACTCCACAATATGGTTTTCGATAAATGTGGATGTTTGTTTGTTTTGTTTCTTTGGCCGCGCCGCGTGGCCCTGGCCGTGAAAGCACCGAGTCCTAAGCACTGGACCGCCAGGGAATTCCCTAAGTGGGGGGAATTAGAGATGTGGGGCTTGACTTTTTCTTCTTCTTCTTCTTCTTCTTCGGTAGCTAAGATCTACAAGCGAACGATGGCTGTTGATCAATGTGCTCTCTGTGTTAGGAAGGAAATAACTGTAAAAATGAAAAGCAGCCTTGCCTTAGAACCTACATATCACACCAAGGAAAATAGTCCTTCTGATTCAATTTAGAAGATATCACTTAAAATGTTGAATTGGTGAAATGTCTACCTAGTTTAAAAATTAGAAAGAATAAAACACTGAAAAGCAGCCCCCTAGATAACCACTGTGGTTGCTTGTTTATAGGAGGCATCATTTCTAAAACGTATTTCTAAAATGTTTATATTCAAAACTGTCAAGTGGCCAACTGTATTCAGAGAGGCAATAAAAGAAAGAAAACGGAGTATGACTTTTCTGATAAGCTGCCTTTCCTGGTGATCCCCTGTTCTGGCCTTACTTTCCTTCTTAGTCTGTTAATGTAAGGGTTTGCTACCATCAACTTGGTTTTGCCCTGCTCTGAGCAGGTTTCCCTCTGTGCTGTTTCTGCTTTAATTGAAAATCTTTGGTTCCCATCAGCATTCCATTGCAAACTCCGTTTTTCTTGAGAGCTCCTCTATGCTTTCCCTCTTCATTCTTACATTTTCTCCCATCTCTTGGTGCCTGTTGGCCTGTGCTAATGAAAACCATCCTAAACTTCCTTACGCTCGACTCTGTGCCTCCCTGTAGAGCCCAGTACTCTCCATCCTCTCTCCCTATTCTCTCTTTTCAACTAGTCGAAATCCTAGTGGAGGGAGACCATTAGAGATGAAACATCTTGGTATATATTGCTAGTTTTCTATGTCCCCTGGCTTTTCTATGTTTCTGTTGAAACACTCTTGAGAAGTGTCTGATTTCGTTTTCTACATGGGTACCCTTTAAGGCTCAATACTGGAAAAGAAGGGGATCAGAGTGATCAACCCAACGTGGTATCCTAACGTAACAGTTAAGGAAAGCAACAGGCTTTGTGAGACAGCCAGTGATTTGTCCAAAGTCACACAGATAGTAAACGTCAAAGTCAAAACTGAAATTAGGTCTCCAGACGTGTAGTTCAATACTTTCCCTCATTATTCCATGCTATTTTGAATCTCCTACTCAATTTAGGGGCAAAAGAAATCGAACGCAAAACTTTCCAACGTTTCTTTTCTTACCTGACATGGTCAGAGAAGAGGAAGCATCCACTGCAGGTACCAGGGATGAGGAGACAACACTAGAGGATGTCCGAGTGGCTGCAGCTGAACGGCGCACGTGTCCAGTACAGAGGTCACTGGTTACTGGTCCAAACAGCTCCACGGAAACCCCAAGACTCTACCAAGTGGTAGTAGGTTTGGTAGGAGAGTGATGTCACAAAGCAGGCAGTTGAAAGGTATGAGAGAGCCAATAGGGAGGTCCGATCCCCAACAGGAAGGCGGGCTTGGGTGAAGAGAGTGTAGGAGAGCTAAAACAACACCTGAGTTTCTGAGCTCTGGGGAGGAAATCCTAGAAGACAGATTTACCTCCCCCAGGCTCTTCCATTAGGGAAATCATTGCCACATTTCTTACAGACGTTCATTAATACACTGAACTAAGAGTTACTTATATTCTACAGAGTATTCTATTTTATGTATCATATACTTAGAGCTATATAGATCTTCTTTAATTAATAATCCTTAGGAAGGAAAGAGCCATCTAGTTTGAACTATTACAGTTGTTCTGAAATCATATGTGTCTAATGAGTGAACTGATAGCAGCTTTTAAGGAGCCAAAGTAGGGATTAAGAAGCTCTTTTTGTAACTTGGTTCAAGAGTAGGGTGAAGTTTGTTGAGTGTACCTTGTGGAGAATGTTGTGGTCCAAGGCTCTTCTCTTTTAGTTTCTTCTCCTTGACTCCTACCTTCCTTGGGCTGGGCTAGGCTGGGGGCCAGGTTGGACTTGCGACTTAACATTTCTCTTCCGCTTTCTCTTTTTTTTTTTTCTTCCATTATGGGCATTGCTTCGAGGACAAGCCTTGATCTTGCATTGGACGTTACTTCCTGTCACCTTCCAGCAGCAGGAGTCTTCTTTTCAGTGCTTGATGCTTCACGAAATAGACTCTGCCCGTTGGCAGCAAATACCAGAGAGCTAGGAGACAGAGCTGGTTGCAGACCTTTCCTCTTCCAGCCTTTGGTTGCAATTGTTTGGCCCATAATTTGCTAGCTCTAGTTCCTTGGGCCACACAGGTATCCTGCCATCTCCAGCTCTTGTTATATGTGAGAGACATTCTGAACACTGTCCCTTTTTCTTTGCACAGAAGTATATACAGTGTGGCAGTTACTGTAATCTCCTCCGCCTTGCAAACAGCCACTCTAGAATCTTGGACCTCTAGGACTCTCTGTCTTGCATGCTTGGGGGCAAGGCCAAGCAAAATGAAGAGGAGAATAATTAGAGAAAGAGGAGGACGTTGGTGGAGAATTGGGAGCAGGTAAGGTGAAAGGGCACAGGAGAAAAGAGATGCATGTAGACTTTTTGGTTTCTGTGGGAAACAGGTTGACACACTTGGGCCTCATTTGGTATTAACAGAACAGAGAGTTAAAGATCTAAGTAGCTAGATAGTGTGCAGCAACTGCCATGAAGTCTGTACACTGAAGAGAAGAGTCTCACATCTAGTTTTCATTTTGTTTTATGTCATAGTACCTTATTTATAGCATTCACTGGTGTGTTTGTAGAATACAGATGTTTTCAAATGCTCTGGTTTTGTCTACATGGTTATCTCCTTGTCCTGTTTGTAAGGAATCCAACATTGTAAGACATATTGCATGTTTTTCTCTTGACGATTGTTGACCTTGAAGCGTCATGAACTAACTTGAGCTGTTGGATTCTGTGGAGAAACGTTCAAAAGGGTCTGTGAAAAAGGCACTGTGGTGAGTCGCATTATGCACCCGAGCGTAAGGAGCAGATATCTGCCACCAGCCCAGCTTGGCCTGGATTGCCTCTGTTTTAGTTCCCCTGGTTAGTGCTTTTCTCCCTAACCACTCTTGTGACTGTGATAATGTGAGTAAGGGCGGAGTTGCTAATGATCTATGTGTGAGGTAAGCTGGTTTGAGGGAGGAAATCTATGGACCTAGTCATTTTCCTTGGTGGTAAGCTTTCAGGGGTGCAGAGATGGATCTTCCTGGGGCCTTTTCTGGTCCCAGGAAGATATCGCATAGATGGGACCTCCCAAGACACACATTGAATCTTTAGGCCTGTTTTTCCTATTATGAGGTACGAGTTTCTTCACTGATGGGGATGATGCTTATCTGAGAAGAAATTGTGAAAGGTGGTGTAGTGTAGAGGTGTGGCTTAAGCTTTTAAGTTTTCCTCCAGGTTTTTCCCCTAAGCTTCCTACTTCGGACGGCCTACTTACATGATACTAGTAGGTGATGTCCGGCTAACAACTTCCTAAATATACCTGCAAGCCAGATCAGTGTCTCTTTTCTCTGTATTCCCATGGAAATCAAGAGTCCCGCCGAATTTTCCATCGAAACAGTTGATTTGTGTTGTCTCTAGGAATTCTAAAGGGCGTACCGTTGCTTCCTAACCGGTGTCATTTGGGAGATCCGCCTCTGTACGTTCAAATGATTAATTTTGAGACTTTGCTCATGTGTGCAGTAAACCCTTGAATTCCCTAAGACCTTCCTTTCCTCCATCTCCTACCCCATTAAGCCCGCTTCAGTTCATCTCCTGAATTTCTTTGGAATCTGTCAGCCAGCTCTTCCTCAACTTCCTAATACTGAACTTGCCTGTCTGTTGCGATTAGGTCCTAACTAGTGTCCATATATCTTGTTTCCTTCCAATCCACTCTTCACACAAGAAACCTTCAAAGCAAGTTGGAACGTTGCTCATAAACATCGCTCACAAACATTGTTTTGAGAATAGAAAACACACTGTTGGCCTTTAAGACTCTGCGTGGTCTAGAATCCTCTCTGCTTCTCTAGCCCCATCTTGTGCCACTTTTGCCCTCACTTTCTATGCTTCAGATACACTGAATTAACCTTAGTTCTCACTCATCTGACAGAAGTCAGTTCAGATACTATTTTTCACTGTGATTCCTAGCATTAAGGAATTTGATTATCAGGTTTTGTATGAGGACTATTTCATCAGGGGTACAGAAGTTCTGGCCATCTCTGGTTTTGGATATCCCTTATTTGTTGAGACCTTTGCGTTGTTTGGTTGCCTTTTGTCTGTTTTCCAGATGGGAAAACAGGAACAAGGGAAGTATAGGTTATTACTAGGTGGGGTTGAACAAGTGGAGCAGCAAACTGCAAAGCAGAAAGAAGAGGGACGTACTATAGAGGGATATGACTTCCATTCTCAAGGCGCCTGCATCCTGTGCAGGGAGACAGCCTAACATAAAATGTGCCTAACAACAAATATATTGACTTCTTACTAAAAATCTCCAGTTCATAGAACCGAGGGGTTTGTACCTTCTCCTTTAAAAGTGATAGTCCTGGGACTTCCCCGGTGGTCCCGTGGTGAAGACTCTGCGCTTCCAATGCAGCAGGCGTGGGTTCAATCCCTGGTTGGGGAGCTAAGATCCCACATGCTGCGCAGCCAAAGAAATTTTTTTCGAACGTTATACTCCTGTATTGTTGGCTTTAGTGGTTTAGATTTTGTTGTACTGTTAAGAAGATTTCAGTTTATTTACCGGGAACAAACAACACATAATGTAAAAATAGTTTCCCAGAAACGATTTCCATCATTCTCTTCTTCCCTTTCTCCCGCAGACTGGTGTTTCACCTTGACAAGTTCTCTGTCATTCCATAGGAAAGCTGTCTGGCTTGGAGGTTGCAATCCCAGGGAATTTTTCATCAGCGGGGAAGTCTCCATCACTACAGAGGAATCAAGGGAGAAGTCAGTCCCTGGTAAGTGAGATGCTCCCCCTAAACACCAACACAGCAGTCGTGTACCTTTCAAGGGGTTCAGGGGCAAGATGGGCAAGGCATTTCTACTAACTCTTCTTAAGGATCACGGACAGTGCCCTATGCTACGAGGTAAGCGGTGACTGCTGTAGTTCTTACTGGTGATCCTTTCCTGTCACTGATTCTCGGCCTTCTTTGTATTTCATAGGACTGTTGTCAGTCCAATACAAAATGAGTCTTATTTTTAAAAACCTGAAATGTTTTACAGAGCCTAGCATTCTCATATAGGGTCCTTTCCATTCTCCCCACTTTCCCGAGAGGCCAAGAACACTTCACACCATGAACTAGGAGAGGGGGTAGAGCCCTTTCTGATGAAATACATCAACAAAGACAGAGCCTTAGCCTGCTTGCTCTCTGGACAGGATCTCGGACCACAAGGTCTTCAATCCTGGTATAAATGAAGGAAGTGAGGACAGTTCAACTGGCACTCTGATAACAAGAGTTCGGAAACACCTTCCAAAGAGACTATAGCAGTAGATGAGGGAAGGGAGTGCTACAGTGTGGCAGTACAGGGGGAATGATCGGCTACAGCAGTGAAAAGTGTGGTACCGATTGGTGTGCTCTCGGGGTTCTTGTACATGTAGCATAGATGACCTCTACAGTGGCCCTCCCACCTTCCCACCTGCATTAGGTGTTCTTTTTTTTTGTAATTTATGTTTATGTATTTATTTACTGTTTGAACTTATTTATTCTACGTATTTATTTTTTTGGCTGCACTGGGTCTCTCATTGCTGTGCACGGGCTTTCTCTAGTTGGCGGCTAGCGGGGGCTACTCTCGGTTGCGGTGTGCGGGCATCTCATCGCGGTGGCTTCTCTTGTTGCGGAGCATGGGCTGTAGGCACGTGGGCTTCGGTAGTTGAGGCTCACGGGCTCTAGAATGCAGGCTCCGTCGTTGTGGCACATGCGCTTAGTTGCTGCACGGCATGTGGGATCTTCGCAGACCAGGGCTCGAACCCGTGTCCCCTGCATTGGCAGGCGCCACCAGGGAAGCCCTAGGTGTTCTCATATAGAGTCTAAAAACAGAGAGCACTGAGAGAAGGTAGTGGTTATTAAAGGCTCAGGATCTAAATTCTACCTGTCTCTACACCCCTTCCCAGCTGTCGATTTGACCCCATTTTTGAATGCTGACCTCATTGTTCAACTTTTCTCTGCCGTCTGTATACTCACCTTGAAAACTTGTTTCTGTGATGCGTTGAGCAGACACAGGGTGGCAGATTGCAGAGGTGGAAGCTGGTGGTCGGATATTTGTGGGCTGAATCTCCTTCAGTCCCATTCCCATTTCTGGTTGCCCAGAGGCCCTACTTCCTGTGTGTGACGCCGAGCCGTAGGATTGCGGGCAGGAGCCAAGTTCTCCATACAGTAAAGACCCCAGTGTGCCTTGGTTATAGTAATATACCTGGCTTCCTTCCTGGCAGGGAAGTGACAGGCGGCTATGCCCCTGCTTTGTTCGTGGGCCTCCTGATCCAGCAGTTCCCTTGGCTCTGCCCCTGTCGTCAGCTGCCCCTAGGATAACTCTGAGCCCTAGCCACTTCTCTGGTAGATTTCCCTATTCCCCCACTACAGTCACACCTGAATAAGGCAACTCAGACCTTTCAGAGATGTGTCCTGAACCTCTTGTTTTCTGAAATACCTATCTGGTGGTTGTGAGACTTAAGGCCAGCGTCCCCGAGAGACTTTTTCTATTTCTCCTAGTAAACCTAGACTCATCTTCTGTCACCTTCAACTCTACTCCAATTGTGTTCTTTCAACCCAGACCTCTGACCCTGCTTTTTACTTCTGCCATTTCATCCTCGCTCCTGCTTCCTTTCCTAAATCCATACGTCTCTTTTGGCCTTCCTAGCCCTGGGCCAAGTTCCTTCCTCTTTGCTCAGTTTTTACCCCTTTCCTTCATTCTCCCATCCAACTTTCAGTCCTTCCTTTCTCACGCCCCAGTTAGCAGCATCTGAAAATTCGAAAGGTTTGTTACTCGTCTATTAATTGTATTCCATTTACTTATTCAGTTCTATACCTGTCTTACCTGTGTATGGAAGAACAGCTGGTAGCCAAGGTGGCACCAAGAATCCTAGCAGCTCTCACTTGACGTATCCGTAGTAGTCGGCAATTTCCATTTCGTTTTCCCTCTCGGTGAAAAATTGCAGCTTGCCCGAAGAGGTGTATCTGGCAGCATTCTCCCGTTGTTGTTGAGCCCGCCTCTTCATGGCCTCTCGCTCTGGCCTCTGCTCTTGTTCGATGGGCTTTGACATGACTGGCTCAGGCACGTTGGGTTCCCTCCATGGAACTCGTTGCTTGCTGAAGTCTTGGAGTAGAAATTGGGTTTGGAGCTTGGGTGGGGACTGGCGCTTATTCACAGCAGGGGGAACAGGCTCCCGCTGGAGAGGAGCGCCAGATGAAGTTTTGGAGGGTGCAGGCCTAGGAGCAGCAGACTGAGGGACACGAGGCTGGGTATGGTTGGTCCAAGCCGGTTGGGTTGGGTTGGTCACAGTTGGCTGAGCTGGTTTGGCGGGGCCTGGCAAAGAGGCAGGAGCTGGCTGGGATGAATTGGCTGCAGCAGGTTGAGCTGAGTCAGTAGAACCAGGCTGGGCACGGTAAGCCCCAGCAGGCCGATGTGAGGCCAGAGACTGTGGCCTCCGAGGAGCGGGTCGAGCTTGAGGCTTGTCCCAGGCAGAAAAAGGCAGAGGTATCAACTTGACCTTCCCAGGAGGAGGCCGCTCATACTGGGCTGGAGACGGACACTCTGTTTCAGCACTGCTGTCTGGTTTCTGGGCTTGGACTTGCGTTTTCTCAGGACCCTTCCCCTCACGTGGGGTATGCCGCCATGGCTGGATAGCTGGGGGTGGCTGGGGGTCTTTGGGGTTGCTTGACTTTCCCAAGAGCCGACAGGAAGAGAGCCCAGTTTTCGTCTCATTCTTCTTCCCCAGCGCATGAAGAACCTTCACAGACTCCAGCATGCGCACGCCAAGGGAGGTTCGAGGCTTTTGAAAGCTCTGTTGGAGAAGCTCAGTTTGGTGTTCCTTTCGCTTCGTGTGGGGGATTGCTGGCTTCTCTTCTGCCTTGACTTTGTTCCCTGACTGCTTGTTCTCCTCAGCCTTGTTTCTCCCTCTGGTCCTTTTGGTCTTTTCCTGCCCGTGGCTCTTAGTTTTGCTGATCTTTCTGGATGCAGCTTTCTGAGGTTTGCCTTGAGAGTGCTTGGCCGTGTTCACAGGAGCCCTGTCACTGACTGCAGCGTGGCATGTAACCACTTCTCCCCCTAACGGGCACTCTGGATTCTTTGGCTGGATTTTGGCCTTGGGAGCGCCACTGATAGGCTCAGAGGCTTTCTGTTTGTTCTTCCTGGGTTGATCAGAGGGAACCTTTATGACACTTGGCTTTTCCTGCACCTGATTCACCTTAATGGCTCTGGTGTCTTTAGCTTTGATCACGTTGGGACCTTGGGATTGATCAAGATCTTTCAAAGGATTAAAGAGCTGGGGAAGGTGAATATCCTCCGCCAGTGTAGTAATGTCTGCAAGACCACTGCTAGGTTCAATCCCATTTTCAAGTGTCCCTAGGTCCTGACGACTCCGGCTGTTCTCTCCCAGATCAGCATTTTCAGAACCAGGCTGCTCCTCTTGGCTGAGGGGATCGGTGCAGGCCAGCGGCTGGTGAATATCAGGGATTCCTAAAGGGAGTAGTGGAGGATCTTGGTTCTCTGTTGGGATCTGGTAGGCATCCAGAGGCTTTGAAAGCTTGGTTTTGATATCATCCACGTGCTTACTCTCTATTTGTCCCTGGCTTGGAGCTGGAGGCAGGGCCAGGAGACGCCTGGCACTCTGGACTGGAGCTGTCACTGAAATGTCCCCAAGTTCAGATGGTGGGTTACTCTCAAGTATGTGGCTGTTTCTGCTACTGCAGGACTTGGGGAGTTCTTGACTTTGTGTCACACAAAACGTCTGGCTTGGAGGTTGCAATCCCAGGGAATTTTTCATCACCAGGGGGGAGGTCTCCATCCCTACAAAGGGATCAAGGGAGAAGTCAGTCCCTGGTAAGTGAGATGCTCCCCCTAAACACCAACACAGCAGTCGTGTACCTTTCAAGGGGTTCAGGGGCAAGATGGGCAAGGCATTTCTACTAACTCTTCTTAAGGATCATGGACAGTGCCCTATGCTACGAGGTAAGCGGTGACTGTTGTAATTCTTACTGGTGAGCCTTTCCTGTCGCTGATTCTCGGCTCGCTTTGTATTTCATAGGACTGTTATAAGTCCAATACAAAATGAGTCTTATTTTTAAAAACCTGAAATGTTTTACAAAGCCTAGCATTCTCATATAGGGTCCTTTCCATTCTCCCCACTTTCCCGAGAGGCCAAGAACACGTCACACCATGAACTAGGAGAGGGGGTAGAGCCCTTGCTGATGAAATACATCAACAAAGACAGAGTCTTAGCCTGCTTGCTCTCTGGACAGGATCTCGGACCACAAGGTCTTCAATCCTGGTATAAATGAAGGAAGTGAGGACAGTTCAACTGGCACTCACATAACAAGAGTTCTGAAACACCTTCCGAAGAGACTATAGCAGTAGATGAGGGAAGGGAGTGCTACAGTGTGGCAGTACAGGGGGAACGATCGGCTACAGCAGTGAAAAGTGTGGTACCGATTGGTGTGCTCTCGGCGTTCTTGTACATGTAGCATAGATGACCTCTACAGTGGCCCTCCCACCTTCCCACCTGCATTAGGTGTTCTTTTTTTTGTAATTTATGTTTATGTATTTATTTACTGTTTGAACTTATTTATTCTACGTATTTATTTTTTTGGCTGCACTGGGTCTCTCATTGCTGTGCACGGGCTTTCTCTAGTTGGCGGCTAGCGGGGGCTACTCTCGGTTGCGGTGTGCGGGCTTCTCATCGCGGTGGCTTCTCTTGTTGCGGAGCATGGGCTGTAGGCACGTGGGCTTCGGTAGTTGAGGCTCACGGGCTCTAGAATGCAGGCTCCGTCGTTGTGGCACATGCGCTTAGTTGCTGCACGGCATGTGGGATCTTCGCAGACCAGGGCTCGAACCCGTGTCCCCCGCATTGCATTGGCAGGCGGATTCTTAACCACGGCGCCACCAGGGAAGCCCTAGGTGTTCTCATATAGAGTCTAAAAACAGAGGGCACTGAGCGAAGGTAGTGGTTATTAAAGGCTCAGGATCTAAATTCTACCTGCCTCTACACCCCTTCCCAGCTGTCGATTTGACCCCATTTTTGAATGCCGACCTCATTCTTCAACTTTCTCTGGCGTTTGTTATACTCACCTTGAAAACTTGTTTCTGTGATGCGTTGAGCAGACACAGGGTGGCAGACTGCAGAGGTGGAAGCTGGTGGTCGGATATTTGTGGGCTGAATCTCCTTCAGTCCCATTCCCATTTCTGGTTGCCCAGAGGCCCGACTTCCTGTGTATGACGCCGAGCCGTAGGATTGCGGGCAGGAGCCAAGTTCTCCATACAGTAAAGACCCCAGTGTGCCTTGGTTATAGTAATATACCTGGCTTCCGTCCTGGCAGGGAAGTGACAGGCGGCTCTGCCCCTGATTTGGAATCTGAGATGGTGTTCCCTGAGCAAGGCTGGCAGAAAGCGATGGATGTAGAGGGACCATGTTCTTGGCGTCTGAAGTTTTATCATACTGGGCTGCCAGAAACATGGAGGAGGCAGCTGTGTGGCGGTCAGTGAGTGCCAGAGTAAAGTCTCCGAGTGAAGAAGAATTCTTTTCAGTGCTTGCTGTGATGTCCCACTCAAGAACACCTGGATAGGAAGCAGCTGAAGTGGAGATCTGGCTGTGGTCAGTAACTCCAGATAACATAGTCGTGCTAGAATGTTGGTAAAGGTAGGCACTACCCATGAGTGTCTGGAAAGGGGTACCAGTAGCCGATGCCGAACTGACGGCAGGGGCAGAGACTCTGGAGAAGTTGCAGACACTTCGTGTTAGGGAAGTTGCATTGCTCACCACAGGAGGAGAATGCTGCAGAGAATTTAGAGTTCCAAGTAGAGATGGATGTTGGAAATTTTCTGTAAGAACAAGAGGGTCATGAAAAACTCAGGGAGGTTGAGAAATTCTCACTACGTTTGAGGAACGGCATCATCTGAAGGTTCTTGCTATCAGGACACCTCTACTATCACTACTTCCTGAGAAACCCAAAATCAGACAGTTAATGATGGCTGTAAGGACTGAGCAGTTTTCCACTCTTCTCTATTAACTGCCTGTGCTCCCATCTTGGGCACAGACGGGCAGAAGAGCCAAGTGGTGTGGTTCAGAGATTGTTCTCTAGGCTGGAAGCAACCTTCTCCCTGCCCTGTCTTTCCCTTCAGCCTGCACTCGTATTGACTTCTATGCTATTTCCTAGACTGGAAGCATTTTAGAACTAGGAGGCCCTTAGAGAACTTCGATGTTCTCAGTCTCATTTCGTGAGTAAGGAAACTGAGGCTCAGAGAGGTCGGGTTGACTTGTTCAAGTTCTCTCATTATGTTAGTATCATTACCAGGTTTCAGAACCTAAGTATCCTGACTTCCTTGCCAGGACTCCACTCTGAGCATGATACTGCCAGAAAGCAGGAGAAATAGAACTTATAATATAGGCATTTTTTTTGTCCATTAGAAAACAGTACGGCTGTTACCATTGTCGTCTTCAGTGTCTCCCTTTGCTTGTGCAGTTCCCACGCTATTACCTAGAGGTGACGTACAGCTCAGTCCAACTGGTGAATTGAAAGAGTCATTTTTGCCCTCTTCAAGCCTGGTTTCTCATCCTACCTCAAAATGATTACCCGAAAGTGGATTTCTTAAGTGCTTTTGGAAAGGGAAGAGTTATCTGATTACTTCAGATTCCTCACCTGTAAAGTGGTTATAACACCACCACCAATAATAATAGCAGTAATAATTAATAGATGAATAAGCTGATCTATTGCGTATGATTTATATGGAGGAAGATACAATAAGTTCTAGAAAGACAAAGAAAAATCATGACAAGCATATTACGTTAACGAAAAAGAAATCCATAGATATTAATGAAAACTGGGGTATGTGGCAAGTATCGAAGCCTAATGAATTTACTAACAAATGGCATTCTGTACTATCCATGCAATATTATGAAAGTGAATTTTGCCCACTCTATTTTAGTGAATACTATTAACCAGAAGACACGATGGAGGTGATAGAGGTGAATGAATTCCTAGCCAATGCATACAGACAGAGAAGGTATGTCAGTAAAAAATGCATAACAAGCAACAGAATGCAATAAATGTGCATGTATAGGTAGCCACAACACATATAGACAAGTATTTCAATGAAAACCGGTACGAAGCAGACAGCAAAATAATAAGTGTAAAAGAGTTTCATTATTGTGCTCCTTCATATTTTTACCCAGCAAGTAAGAGGTATTAAGCCTAGGAGAAATATATATTTCAATGAATATAGCTTATATAATAAGCAGAAAGGAAGCTTAAAATGTATCAGGAAGGTTTTTGGATTTATCCTAGAACTTAGATTAGAATCATCTTCAGCATCCAAGAAGATGGCATCCCAAAACCTCAAAAAACCATCATGCCTAGAATCCAATTAAAAAAGATTTTCAAATGTAAGAAAATCCACAGGACTCCACAATATGGTTTTCGATAAATGTGGATGTTTGTTTGTTTTGTTTCTTTGGCCGCGCCGCGTGGCCCTGGCCGTGAAAGCACCGAGTCCTAAGCACTGGACCGCCAGGGAATTCCCTAAGTGGGGGGAATTAGAGATGTGGGGCTTGACTTTTTCTTCTTCTTCTTCTTCTTCTTCGGTAGCTAAGATCTACAAGCGAACGATGGCTGTTGATCAATGTGCTCTCTGTGTTAGGAAGGAAATAACTGTAAAAATGAAAAGCAGCCTTGCCTTAGAACCTACATATCACACCAAGGAAAATAGTCCTTCTGATTCAATTTAGAAGATATCACTTAAAATGTTGAATTGGTGAAATGTCTACCTAGTTTAAAAATTAGAAAGAATAAAACACTGAAAAGCAGCCCCCTAGATAACCACTGTGGTTGCTTGTTTATAGGAGGCATCATTTCTAAAACGTATTTCTAAAATGTTTATATTCAAAACTGTCAAGTGGCCAACTGTATTCAGAGAGGCAATAAAAGAAAGAAAACGGAGTATGACTTTTCTGATAAGCTGCCTTTCCTGGTGATCCCCTGTTCTGGCCTTACTTTCCTTCTTAGTCTGTTAATGTAAGGGTTTGCTACCATCAACTTGGTTTTGCCCTGCTCTGAGCAGGTTTCCCTCTGTGCTGTTTCTGCTTTAATTGAAAATCTTTGGTTCCCATCAGCATTCCATTGCAAACTCCGTTTTTCTTGAGAGCTCCTCTATGCTTTCCCTCTTCATTCTTACATTTTCTCCCATCTCTTGGTGCCTGTTGGCCTGTGCTAATGAAAACCATCCTAAACTTCCTTACGCTCGACTCTGTGCCTCCCTGTAGAGCCCAGTACTCTCCATCCTCTCTCCCTATTCTCTCTTTTCAACTAGTCGAAATCCTAGTGGAGGGAGACCATTAGAGATGAAACATCTTGGTATATATTGCTAGTTTTCTATGTCCCCTGGCTTTTCTATGTTTCTGTTGAAACACTCTTGAGAAGTGTCTGATTTCGTTTTCTACATGGGTACCCTTTAAGGCTCAATACTGGAAAAGAAGGGGATCAGAGTGATCAACCCAACGTGGTATCCTAACGTAACAGTTAAGGAAAGCAACAGGCTTTGTGAGACAGCCAGTGATTTGTCCAAAGTCACACAGATAGTAAACGTCAAAGTCAAAACTGAAATTAGGTCTCCAGACGTGTAGTTCAATACTTTCCCTCATTATTCCATGCTATTTTGAATCTCCTACTCAATTTAGGGGCAAAAGAAATCGAACGCAAAACTTTCCAACGTTTCTTTTCTTACCTGACATGGTCAGAGAAGAGGAAGCATCCACTGCAGGTACCAGGGATGAGGAGACAACACTAGAGGATGTCCGAGTGGCTGCAGCTGAACGGCGCACGTGTCCAGTACAGAGGTCACTGGTTACTGGTCCAAACAGCTCCACGGAAACCCCAAGACTCTACCAAGTGGTAGTAGGTTTGGTAGGAGAGTGATGTCACAAAGCAGGCAGTTGAAAGGTATGAGAGAGCCAATAGGGAGGTCCGATCCCCAACAGGAAGGCGGGCTTGGGTGAAGAGAGTGTAGGAGAGCTAAAACAACACCTGAGTTTCTGAGCTCTGGGGAGGAAATCCTAGAAGACAGATTTACCTCCCCCAGGCTCTTCCATTAGGGAAATCATTGCAACATTTCTTACAGACGTTCATTAATACACTGAACTAAGAGTTACTTATATTCTACAGAGTATTCTATTTTATGTATCATATACTTAGAGCTATATAGATCTTCTTTAATTAATAATCCTTAGGAAGGAAAGAGCCATCTAGTTTGAACTATTACAGTTGTTCTGAAATCATATGTGTCTAATGAGTGAACTGATAGCAGCTTTTAAGGAGCCAAAGTAGGGATTAAGAAGCTCTTTTTGTAACTTGGTTCAAGAGTAGGGTGAAGTTTGTTGAGTGTACCTTGTGGAGAATGTTGTGGTCCAAGGCTCTTCTCTTTTAGTTTCTTCTCCTTGACTCCTACCTTCCTTGGGCTGGGCTAGGCTGGGGGCCAGGTTGGACTTGCGACTTAACATTTCTCTTCCGCTTTCTCTTTTTTTTTTTTCTTCCATTATGGGCATTGCTTCGAGGACAAGCCTTGATCTTGCATTGGACGTTACTTCCTGTCACCTTCCAGCAGCAGGAGTCTTCTTTTCAGTGCTTGATGCTTCACGAAATAGACTCTGCCCGTTGGCAGCAAATACCAGAGAGCTAGGAGACAGAGCTGGTTGCAGACCTTTCCTCTTCCAGCCTTTGGTTGCAATTGTTTGGCCCATAATTTGCTAGCTCTAGTTCCTTGGGCCACACAGGTATCCTGCCATCTCCAGCTCTTGTTATATGTGAGAGACATTCTGAACACTGTCCCTTTTTCTTTGCACAGAAGTATATACAGTGTGGCAGTTACTGTAATCTCCTCCGCCTTGCAAACAGCCACTCTAGAATCTTGGACCTCTAGGACTCTCTGTCTTGCATGCTTGGGGGCAAGGCCAAGCAAAATGAAGAGGAGAATAATTAGAGAAAGAGGAGGACGTTGGTGGAGAATTGGGAGCAGGTAAGGTGAAAGGGCACAGGAGAAAAGAGATGCATGTAGACTTTTTGGTTTCTGTGGGAAACAGGTTGACACACTTGGGCCTCATTTGGTATTAACAGAACAGAGAGTTAAAGATCTAAGTAGCTAGATAGTGTGCAGCAACTGCCATGAAGTCTGTACACTGAAGAGAACAGTCTCACATCTAGTTTTCATTTTGTTTTATGTCATAGTACCTTATTTATAGCATTCACTGGTGTGTTTGTAGAATACAGATGTTTTCAAATGCTCTGGTTTTGTCTACATGGTTATCTCCTTGTCCTGTTTGTAAGGAATCCAACATTGTAAGACATATTGCATGTTTTTCTCTTGACGATTGTTGACCTTGAAGCGTCATGAACTAACTTGAGCTGTTGGATTCTGTGGAGAAACGTTCAAAAGGGTCTGTGAAAAAGGCACTGTGGTGAGTCGCATTATGCACCCGAGCGTAAGGAGCAGATATCTGCCACCAGCCCAGCTTGGCCTGGATTGCCTCTGTTTTAGTTCCCCTGGTTAGTGCTTTTCTCCCTAACCACTCTTGTGACTGTGATAATGTGAGTAAGGGCGGAGTTGCTAATGATCTATGTGTGAGGTAAGCTGGTTTGAGGGAGGAAATCTATGGACCTAGTCATTTTCCTTGGTGGTAAGCTTTCAGGGGTGCAGAGATGGATCTTCCTGGGGCCTTTTCTGGTCCCAGGAAGATATCGCATAGATGGGACCTCCCAAGACACACATTGAATCTTTAGGCCTGTTTTTCCTATTATGAGGTACGAGTTTCTTCACTGATGGGGATGATGCTTATCTGAGAAGAAATTGTGAAAGGTGGTGTAGTGTAGAGGTGTGGCTTAAGCTTTTAAGTTTTCCTCCAGGTTTTTCCCCTAAGCTTCCTACTTCGGACGGCCTACTTACATGATACTAGTAGGTGATGTCCGGCTAACAACTTCCTAAATATACCTGCAAGCCAGATCAGTGTCTCTTTTCTCTGTATTCCCATGGAAATCAAGAGTCCCGCCGAATTTTCCATCGAAACAGTTGATTTGTGTTGTCTCTAGGAATTCTAAAGGGCGTACCGTTGCTTCCTAACCGGTGTCATTTGGGAGATCCGCCTCTGTACGTTCAAATGATTAATTTTGAGACTTTGCTCATGTGTGCAGTAAACCCTTGAATTCCCTAAGACCTTCCTTTCCTCCATCTCCTACCCCATTAAGCCCGCTTCAGTTCATCTCCTGAATTTCTTTGGAATCTGTCAGCCAGCTCTTCCTCAACTTCCTAATACTGAACTTGCCTGTCTGTTGCGATTAGGTCCTAACTAGTGTCCATATATCTTGTTTCCTTCCAATCCACTCTTCACACAAGAAACCTTCAAAGCAAGTTGGAACGTTGCTCATAAACATCGCTCACAAACATTGTTTTGAGAATAGAAAACACACTGTTGGCCTTTAAGACTCTGCGTGGTCTAGAATCCTCTCTGCTTCTCTAGCCCCATCTTGTGCCACTTTTGCCCTCACTTTCTATGCTTCAGATACACTGAATTAACCTTAGTTCTCACTCATCTGACAGAAGTCAGTTCAGATACTATTTTTCACTGTGATTCCTAGCATTAAGGAATTTGATTATCAGGTTTTGTATGAGGACTATTTCATCAGGGGTACAGAAGTTCTGGCCATCTCTGGTTTTGGATATCCCTTATTTGTTGAGACCTTTGCGTTGTTTGGTTGCCTTTTGTCTGTTTTCCAGATGGGAAAACAGGAACAAGGGAAGTATAGGTTATTACTAGGTGGGGTTGAACAAGTGGAGCAGCAAACTGCAAAGCAGAAAGAAGAGGGACGTACTATAGAGGGATATGACTTCCATTCTCAAGGCGCCTGCATCCTGTGCAGGGAGACAGCCTAACATAAAATGTGCCTAACAACAAATATATTGACTTCTTACTAAAAATCTCCAGTTCATAGAACCGAGGGGTTTGTACCTTCTCCTTTAAAAGTGATAGTCCTGGGACTTCCCCGGTGGTCCCGTGGTGAAGACTCTGCGCTTCCAATGCAGCAGGCGTGGGTTCAATCCCTGGTTGGGGAGCTAAGATCCCACATGCTGCGCAGCCAAAGAAATTTTTGTCGAACGTTATACTCCTGTATTGTTGGCTTTAGTGGTTTAGATTTTGTTGTACTGTTAAGAAGATTTCAGTTTATTTACCGGGAACAAACAACACATAATGTAAAAATAGTTTCCCAGAAACGATTTCCATCATTCTCTTCCTCCCTTTCTCCCGCAGACTGGTGTTTCACCTTGACAAGTTCTCTGTCATTCCATAGGAAAGCTGTCTGGCTTGGAGGTTGCAATCCCAGGGAATTTTTCATCAGCGGGGAAGTCTCCATCACTACAGAGGAATCAAGGGAGAAGTCAGTCCCTGGTAAGTGAGATGCTCCCCCTAAACACCAACACAGCAGTCGTGTACCTTTCAAGGGGTTCAGGGGCAAGATGGGCAAGGCATTTCTACTAACTCTTCTTAAGGATCACGGACAGTGCCCTATGCTACGAGGTAAGCGGTGACTGCTGTAGTTCTTACTGGTGATCCTTTCCTGTCACTGATTCTCGGCCTTCTTTGTATTTCATAGGACTGTTGTCAGTCCAATACAAAATGAGTCTTATTTTTAAAAACCTGAAATGTTTTACAGAGCCTAGCATTCTCATATAGGGTCCTTTCCATTCTCCCCACTTTCCCGAGAGGCCAAGAACACTTCACACCATGAACTAGGAGAGGGGGTAGAGCCCTTTCTGATGAAATACATCAACAAAGACAGAGCCTTAGCCTGCTTGCTCTCTGGACAGGATCTCGGACCACAAGGTCTTCAATCCTGGTATAAATGAAGGAAGTGAGGACAGTTCAACTGGCACTCTGATAACAAGAGTTCGGAAACACCTTCCAAAGAGACTATAGCAGTAGATGAGGGAAGGGAGTGCTACAGTGTGGCAGTACAGGGGGAATGATCGGCTACAGCAGTGAAAAGTGTGGTACCGATTGGTGTGCTCTCGGGGTTCTTGTACATGTAGCATAGATGACCTCTACAGTGGCCCTCCCACCTTCCCACCTGCATTAGGTGTTCTTTTTTTTTGTAATTTATGTTTATGTATTTATTTACTGTTTGAACTTATTTATTCTACGTATTTATGTTTTTGGCTGCACTGGGTCTCTCATTGCTGTGCACGGGCTTTCTCTAGTTGGCGGCTAGCGGGGGCTACTCTCGGTTGCGGTGTGCGGGCATCTCATCGCGGTGGCTTCTCTTGTTGCGGAGCATGGGCTGTAGGCACGTGGGCTTCGGTAGTTGAGGCTCACGGGCTCTAGAATGCAGGCTCCGTCGTTGTGGCACATGCGCTTAGTTGCTGCACGGCATGTGGGATCTTCGCAGACCAGGGCTCGAACCCGTGTCCCCCGCATTGCATTGGCAGGCGGATTCTTAACCACGGCGCCACCAGGGAAGCCCTAGGTGTTCTCATAGAGAGTCTAAAAACAGAGGGCACTGAGCGAAGGTAGTGGTTATTAAAGGCTCAGGATCTAAATTCTACCTGCCTCTACACCCCTTCCCAGCTGTCGATTTGACCCCATTTTTGAGTGCCGACCTCATTCTTCAACTTTCTCTGGCGTTTGTTATACTCACCTTGAAAACTTGTTTCTGTGATGCGTTGAGCAGACACAGGGTGGCAGACTGCAGAGGTGGAAGCTGGTGGTCGGATATTTGTGGGCTGAATCTCCTTCGGTCCCATTCCCATTTCTGGTTGCCCAGAGGCCCGACTTCCTGTGTATGACGCCGAGCCGTAGGATTGCGGGCAGGAGCCAAGTTCTCCATACAGTAAAGACTCCAGTGTGCCTTGGTTATAGTAATATACCTGGCTTCCTTCCTGGCAGGGAAGTGGCAGGCGGCTCTGCCCCTGATTTGGAATCTGAGATGGTGTTCCCTGAGCAAGGCTGGCAGAAAGCGATGGATGTAGAGGGACCATGTTCTTGGCGTCTGAAGTTTTATCATACTGGGCTGCCAGAAACATGGAGGAGGCAGCTGTGTGGCGGTCAGTGAGTGCCAGAGTAAAGTCTCCGAGTGAAGAAGAATTCTTTTCAGTGCTTGCTGTGATGTCCCACTCAAGAACACCTGGATAGGAAGCAGCTGAAGTGGAGATCTGGCTGTGGTCAGTAACTCCAGATAACATAGTCGTGCTAGAATGTTGGTAAAGGTAGGCACTACCCATGAGTGTCTGGAAAGGGGTACCAGTAGCCGATGCCGAACTGACGGCAGGGGCAGAGACTCTGGAGAAGTTGCAGACACTTCGTGTTAGGGAAGTTGCATTGCTCACCACAGGAGGAGAATGCTGCAGAGAATTTAGAGTTCCAAGTAGAGATGGATGTTGGAAATTTTCTGTAAGAACAAGAGGGTCATGAAAAACTCAGGGAGGTTGAGAAATTCTCACTACGTTTGAGGAACGGCATCATCTGAAGGTTCTTGCTATCAGGACACCTCTACTATCACTACTTCCTGAGAAACCCAAAATCAGACAGTTAATGATGGCTGTAAGGACTGAGCAGTTTTCCACTCTTCTCTATTAACTGCCTGTGCTCCCATCTTGGGCACAGACGGGCAGAAGAGCCAAGTGGTGTGGTTCAGAGATTGTTCTCTAGGCTGGAAGCAACCTTCTCCCTGCCCTGTCTTTCCCTTCAGCCTGCACTCGTATTGACTTCTATGCTATTTCCTAGACTGGAAGCATTTTAGAACTAGGAGGCCCTTAGAGAACTTCGATGTTCTCAGTCTCATTTCGTGAGTAAGGAAACTGAGGCTCAGAGAGGTCGGGTTGACTTGTTCAAGTTCTCTCATTATGTTAGTATCATTACCAGGTTTCAGAACCTAAGTATCCTGACTTCCTTGCCAGGACTCCACTCTGAGCATGATACTGCCAGAAAGCAGGAGAAATAGAACTTATAATATAGGCATTTTTTTTGTCCATTAGAAAACAGTACGGCTATTACCATGGTCGTCTTCGGTGTCTCCCTTTGCTTGTGCAGTTCCCACGCTATTACCTAGAGGTGACGTACAGCTCAGTCCAACTGGTGAATTGAAAGAGTCATTTTTGCCCTCTTCAAGCCTGGTTTCTCATCCTACCTCAAAATGATTACCCGAAAGTGGATTTCTTAAGTGCTTTTGGAAAGGGAAAAGTTATCTGATTACTTCAGATTCCTCACCTATAAAGTGGTTATAACACCACCACCAATAATAATAGCAGTAATAATTAATAGATGAATAAGCTGATCTATTGCGTATGATTTATATGGAGGAAGATACAATAAGTTCTAGAAAGACAAAGAAAAATCATGACAAGCATATTACGTTAACGAAAAAGAAATCCATAGATATTAATGAAAACTGAGGTATGTGGCAAGTATCGAAGCCTAATGAATTTACTAACAAATGGCATTCTGTACTATCCATGCAATATTATGAAAGTGAATTTTGCCCACTCTATTTTAGTGAATACTATTAACCAGAAGACACGATGGAGGTGATAGAGGTGAATGAATTCCTAGCCAATGCATACAGACAGAGAAGGTATGTCAGTAAAAAATGCATAACAAGCAACAGAATGCAATAAATGTGCATGTATAGGTAGCCACAACACATATAGACAAGTATTTCAATGAAAACCGGTACGAAGCAGACAGCAAAATAATAAGTGTAAAAGAGTTTCATTATTGTGCTCCTTCATATTTTTACCCAGCAAGTAAGAGGTATTAAGCCTAGGAGAAATATATATTTCAATGAATATAGCTTATATAATAAGCAGAAAGGAAGCTTAAAATGTATCAGGAAGGTTTTTGGATTTATCCTAGAACTTAGATTAGAATCATCTTCAGCATCCAAGAAGATGGCATCCCAAAACCTCAAAAAACCATCATGCCTAGAATCCAATTAAAAAAGATTTTCAAATGTAAGAAAATCCACAGGACTCCACAATATGGTTTTCGATAAACGTGGATGTTTGTTTGTTTTGTTTCTTTGGCCGCGCCGCGTGGCCCTGGCCGTGAAAGCACCGAGTCCTAAGCACTGGACCGCCAGGGAATTCCCTAAGTGGAGGGGGGAATTAGAGATGTGGGGCTTGACTTTTTCTTCTTCTTCTTCGGTAGCTAAGCTCTACAAGCGAACGATGGCTGTTGATCAATGTGCTCTCTGTGTTAGGAAGGAAATAACTGTAAAAATGAAAAGCAGCCTTGCCTTAGAACCTACATATCACACCAAGGAAAATAGTCCTTCTGATTCAATTTAGAAGATATCACTTAAAATGTTGAATTGGTGAAATGTCTACCTAGTTTAAAAATTAGAAAGAATAAAACACTGAAAAGCAGCCCCCTAGATAACCACTGTGGTTGCTTGTTTATAGGAGGCATCATTTCTAAAACGTATTTCTAAAATGTTTATATTCAAAACTGTCAAGTGGCCAACTGTATTCAGAGAGGCAATAAAAGAAAGAAAACGGAGTATGACTTTTCTGATAAGCTGCCTTTCCTGGTGATCCCCTGTTCTGGCCTTACTTTCCTTCTTAGTCTGTTAATGTAAGGGTTTGCTACCATCAACTTGGTTTTGCCCTGCTCTGAGCAGGTTTCCCTCTGTGCTGTTTCTGCTTTAATTGAAAATCTTTGGTTCCCATCAGCATTCCATTGCAAACTCCGTTTTTCTTGAGAGCTCCTCTATGCTTTCCCTCTTCATTCTTACATTTTCTCCCATCTCTTGGTGCCTGTTGGCCTGTGCTAATGAAAACCATCCTAAACTTCCTTACGCTCGACTCTGTGCCTCCCTGTAGAGCCCAGTACTCTCCATCCTCTCTCCCTATTCTCTCTTTTCAACTAGTCGAAATCCTAGTGGAGGGAGACCATTAGAGATGAAACATCTTGGTATATATTGCTAGTTTTCTATGTCCCCTGGCTTTTCTATGTTTCTGTTGAAACACTCTTGAGAAGTGTCTGATTTCGTTTTCTACATGGGTACCCTTTAAGGCTCAATACTGGAAAAGAAGGGGATCAGAGTGATCAACCCAACGTGGTATCCTAACGTAACAGTTAAGGAAAGCAACAGGCTTTGTGAGACAGCCAGTGATTTGTCCAAAGTCACACAGATAGTAAACGTCAAAGTCAAAACTGAAATTAGGTCTCCAGACGTGTAGTTCAATACTTTCCCTCATTATTCCATGCTATTTTGAATCTCCTACTCAATTTAGGGGCAAAAGAAATCGAACGCAAAACTTTCCAACGTTTCTTTTCTTACCTGACATGGTCAGAGAAGAGGAAGCATCCACTGCAGGTACCAGGGATGAGGAGACAACACTAGAGGATGTCCGAGTGGCTGCAGCTGAACGGCGCACGTGTCCAGTACAGAGGTCACTGGTTACTGGTCCAAACAGCTCCACGGAAACCCCAAGACTCTACCAAGTGGTAGTAGGTTTGGTAGGAGAGTGATGTCACAAAGCAGGCAGTTGAAAGGTATGAGAGAGCCAATAGGGAGGTCCGATCCCCAACAGGAAGGCGGGCTTGGGTGAAGAGAGTGTAGGAGAGCTAAAACAACACCTGAGTTTCTGAGCTCTGGGGAGGAAATCCTAGAAGACAGATTTACCTCCCCCAGGCTCTTCCATTAGGGAAATCATTGCCACATTTCTTACAGACGTTCATTAATACACTGAACTAAGAGTTACTTATATTCTACAGAGTATTCTATTTTATGTATCATATACTTAGAGCTATATAGATCTTCTTTAATTAATAATCCTTAGGAAGGAAAGAGCCATCTAGTTTGAACTATTACAGTTGTTCTGAAATCATATGTGTCTAATGAGTGAACTGATAGCAGCTTTTAAGGAGCCAAAGTAGGGATTAAGAAGCTCTTTTTGTAACTTGGTTCAAGAGTAGGGTGAAGTTTGTTGAGTGTACCTTGTGGAGAATGTTGTGGTCCAAGGCTCTTCTCTTTTAGTTTCTTCTCCTTGACTCCTACCTTCCTTGGGCTGGGCTAGGCTGGGGGCCAGGTTGGACTTGCGACTTAACATTTCTCTTCCGCTTTCTCTTTTTTTTTTTTCTTCCATTATGGGCATTGCTTCGAGGACAAGCCTTGATCTTGCATTGGACGTTACTTCCTGTCACCTTCCAGCAGCAGGAGTCTTCTTTTCAGTGCTTGATGCTTCACGAAATAGACTCTGCCCGTTGGCAGCAAATACCAGAGAGCTAGGAGACAGAGCTGGTTGCAGACCTTTCCTCTTCCAGCCTTTGGTTGCAATTGTTTGGCCCATAATTTGCTAGCTCTAGTTCCTTGGGCCACACAGGTATCCTGCCATCTCCAGCTCTTGTTATATGTGAGAGACATTCTGAACACTGTCCCTTTTTCTTTGCACAGAAGTATATACAGTGTGGCAGTTACTGTAATCTCCTCCGCCTTGCAAACAGCCACTCTAGAATCTTGGACCTCTAGGACTCTCTGTCTTGCATGCTTGGGGGCAAGGCCAAGCAAAATGAAGAGGAGAATAATTAGAGAAAGAGGAGGACGTTGGTGGAGAATTGGGAGCAGGTAAGGTGAAAGGGCACAGGAGAAAAGAGATGCATGTAGACTTTTTGGTTTCTGTGGGAAACAGGTTGACACACTTGGGCCTCATTTGGTATTAACAGAACAGAGAGTTAAAGATCTAAGTAGCTAGATAGTGTGCAGCAACTGCCATGAAGTCTGTACACTGAAGAGAAGAGTCTCACATCTAGTTTTCATTTTGTTTTATGTCATAGTACCTTATTTATAGCATTCACTGGTGTGTTTGTAGAATACAGATGTTTTCAAATGCTCTGGTTTTGTCTACATGGTTATCTCCTTGTCCTGTTTGTAAGGAATCCAACATTGTAAGACATATTGCATGTTTTTCTCTTGACGATTGTTGACCTTGAAGCGTCATGAACTAACTTGAGCTGTTGGATTCTGTGGAGAAACGTTCAAAAGGGTCTGTGAAAAAGGCACTGTGGTGAGTCGCATTATGCACCCGAGCGTAAGGAGCAGATATCTGCCACCAGCCCAGCTTGGCCTGGATTGCCTCTGTTTTAGTTCCCCTGGTTAGTGCTTTTCTCCCTAACCACTCTTGTGACTGTGATAATGTGAGTAAGGGCGGAGTTGCTAATGATCTATGTGTGAGGTAAGCTGGTTTGAGGGAGGAAATCTATGGACCTAGTCATTTTCCTTGGTGGTAAGCTTTCAGGGGTGCAGAGATGGATCTTCCTGGGGCCTTTTCTGGTCCCAGGAAGATATCGCATAGATGGGACCTCCCAAGACACACATTGAATCTTTAGGCCTGTTTTTCCTATTATGAGGTACGAGTTTCTTCACTGATGGGGATGATGCTTATCTGAGAAGAAATTGTGAAAGGTGGTGTAGTGTAGAGGTGTGGCTTAAGCTTTTAAGTTTTCCTCCAGGTTTTTCCCCTAAGCTTCCTACTTCGGACGGCCTACTTACATGATACTAGTAGGTGATGTCCGGCTAACAACTTCCTAAATACCTGCAAGCCAGATCAGTGTCTCTTTTCTCTGTATTCCCATGGAAATCAAGAGTCCCGCCGAATTTTCCATCGAAACAGTTGATTTGTGTTGTCTCTAGGAATTCTAAAGGGCGTACCGTTGCTTCCTAACCGGTGTCATTTGGGAGATCCGCCTCTGTACGTTCAAATGATTAATTTTGAGACTTTGCTCATGTGTGCAGTAAACCCTTGAATTCCCTAAGACCTTCCTTTCCTCCATCTCCTACCCCATTAAGCCCGCTTCAGTTCATCTCCTGAATTTCTTTGGAATCTGTCAGCCAGCTCTTCCTCAACTTCCTAATACTGAACTTGCCTGTCTGTTGCGATTAGGTCCTAACTAGTGTCCATATATCTTGTTTCCTTCCAATCCACTCTTCACACAAGAAACCTTCAAAGCAAGTTGGAACGTTGCTCATAAACATCGCTCACAAACATTGTTTTGAGAATAGAAAACACACTGTTGGCCTTTAAGACTCTGCGTGGTCTAGAATCCTCTCTGCTTCTCTAGCCCCATCTTGTGCCACTTTTGCCCTCACTTTCTATGCTTCAGATACACTGAATTAACCTTAGTTCTCACTCATCTGACAGAAGTCAGTTCAGATACTATTTTTCACTGTGATTCCTAGCATTAAGGAATTTGATTATCAGGTTTTGTATGAGGACTATTTCATCAGGGGTACAGAAGTTCTGGCCATCTCTGGTTTTGGATATCCCTTATTTGTTGAGACCTTTGCGTTGTTTGGTTGCCTTTTGTCTGTTTTCCAGATGGGAAAACAGGAACAAGGGAAGTATAGGTTATTACTAGGTGGGGTTGAACAAGTGGAGCAGCAAACTGCAAAGCAGAAAGAAGAGGGACGTACTATAGAGGGATATGACTTCCATTCTCAAGGCGCCTGCATCCTGTGCAGGGAGACAGCCTAACATAAAATGTGCCTAACAACAAATATATTGACTTCTTACTAAAAATCTCCAGTTCATAGAACCGAGGGGTTTGTACCTTCTCCTTTAAAAGTGATAGTCCTGGGACTTCCCCGGTGGTCCCGTGGTGAAGACTCTGCGCTTCCAATGCAGCAGGCGTGGGTTCAATCCCTGGTTGGGGAGCTAAGATCCCACATGCTGCGCAGCCAAAGAAATTTTTTTCGAACGTTATACTCCTGTATTGTTGGCTTTAGTGGTTTAGATTTTGTTGTACTGTTAAGAAGATTTCAGTTTATTTACCGGGAACAAACAACACATAATGTAAAAATAGTTTCCCAGAAACGATTTCCATCATTCTCTTCTTCCCTTTCTCCCGCAGACTGGTGTTTCACCTTGACAAGTTCTCTGTCATTCCATAGGAAAGCTGTCTGGCTTGGAGGTTGCAATCCCAGGGAATTTTTCATCAGCGGGGAAGTCTCCATCACTACAGAGGAATCAAGGGAGAAGTCAGTCCCTGGTAAGTGAGATGCTCCCCCTAAACACCAACACAGCAGTCGTGTACCTTTCAAGGGGTTCAGGGGCAAGATGGGCAAGGCATTTCTACTAACTCTTCTTAAGGATCACGGACAGTGCCCTATGCTACGAGGTAAGCGGTGACTGCTGTAGTTCTTACTGGTGATCCTTTCCTGTCACTGATTCTCGGCCTTCTTTGTATTTCATAGGACTGTTGTCAGTCCAATACAAAATGAGTCTTATTTTTAAAAACCTGAAATGTTTTACAGAGCCTAGCATTCTCATATAGGGTCCTTTCCATTCTCCCCACTTTCCCGAGAGGCCAAGAACACTTCACACCATGAACTAGGAGAGGGGGTAGAGCCCTTTCTGATGAAATACATCAACAAAGACAGAGCCTTAGCCTGCTTGCTCTCTGGACAGGATCTCGGACCACAAGGTCTTCAATCCTGGTATAAATGAAGGAAGTGAGGACAGTTCAACTGGCACTCTGATAACAAGAGTTCGGAAACACCTTCCAAAGAGACTATAGCAGTAGATGAGGGAAGGGAGTGCTACAGTGTGGCAGTACAGGGGGAATGATCGGCTACAGCAGTGAAAAGTGTGGTACCGATTGGTGTGCTCTCGGGGTTCTTGTACATGTAGCATAGATGACCTCTACAGTGGCCCTCCCACCTTCCCACCTGCATTAGGTGTTCTTTTTTTTTGTAATTTATGTTTATGTATTTATTTACTGTTTGAACTTATTTATTCTACGTATTTATTTTTTTGGCTGCACTGGGTCTCTCATTGCTGTGCACGGGCTTTCTCTAGTTGGCGGCTAGCGGGGGCTACTCTCGGTTGCGGTGTGCGGGCATCTCATCGCGGTGGCTTCTCTTGTTGCGGAGCATGGGCTGTAGGCACGTGGGCTTCGGTAGTTGAGGCTCACGGGCTCTAGAATGCAGGCTCCGTCGTTGTGGCACATGCGCTTAGTTGCTGCACGGCATGTGGGATCTTCGCAGACCAGGGCTCGAACCCGTGTCCCCTGCATTGGCAGGCGCCACCAGGGAAGCCCTAGGTGTTCTCATATAGAGTCTAAAAACAGAGAGCACTGAGAGAAGGTAGTGGTTATTAAAGGCTCAGGATCTAAATTCTACCTGTCTCTACACCCCTTCCCAGCTGTCGATTTGACCCCATTTTTGAATGCTGACCTCATTGTTCAACTTTTCTCTGCCGTCTGTATACTCACCTTGAAAACTTGTTTCTGTGATGCGTTGAGCAGACACAGGGTGGCAGACTGCAGAGGTGGAAGCTGGTGGTCGGATATTTGTGGGCTGAATCTCCTTCAGTCCCATTCCCATTTCTGGTTGCCCAGAGGCCCTACTTCCTGTGTGTGACGCCGAGCCGTAGGATTGCGGGCAGGAGCCAAGTTCTCCATACAGTAAAGACCCCAGTGTGCCTTGGTTATAGTAATATACCTGGCTTCCTTCCTGGCAGGGAAGTGACAGGCGGCTATGCCCCTGCTTTGTTCGTGGGCCTCCTGATCCAGCAGTTCCCTTGGCTCTGCCCCTGTCGTCAGCTGCCCCTAGGATAACTCTGAGCCCTAGCCACTTCTCTGGTAGATTTCCCTATTCCCCCACTACAGTCACACCTGAATAAGGCAACTCAGACCTTTCAGAGATGTGTCCTGAACCTCTTGTTTTCTGAAATACCTATCTGGTGGTTGTGAGACTTAAGGCCAGCGTCCCCGAGAGACTTTTTCTATTTCTCCTAGTAAACCTAGACTCATCTTCTGTCACCTTCAACTCTACTCCAATTGTGTTCTTTCAACCCAGACCTCTGACCCTGCTTTTTACTTCTGCCATTTCATCCTCGCTCCTGCTTCCTTTCCTAAATCCATACGTCTCTTTTGGCCTTCCTAGCCCTGGGCCAAGTTCCTTCCTCTTTGCTCAGTTTTTACCCCTTTCCTTCATTCTCCCATCCAACTTTCAGTCCTTCCTTTCTCACGCCCCAGTTAGCAGCATCTGAAAATTCGAAAGGTTTGTTACTCGTCTATTAATTGTATTCCATTTACTTATTCAGTTCTATACCTGTCTTACCTGTGTATGGAAGAACAGCTGGTAGCCAAGGTGGCACCAAGAATCCTAGCAGCTCTCACTTGACGTATCCGTAGTAGTCGGCAATTTCCATTTCGTTTTCCCTCTCGGTGAAAAATTGCAGCTTGCCCGAAGAGGTGTATCTGGCAGCATTCTCCCGTTGTTGTTGAGCCCGCCTCTTCATGGCCTCTCGCTCTGGCCTCTGCTCTTGTTCGATGGGCTTTGACATGACTGGCTCAGGCACGTTGGGTTCCCTCCATGGAACTCGTTGCTTGCTGAAGTCTTGGAGTAGAAATTGGGTTTGGAGCTTGGGTGGGGACTGGCACTTATTCACAGCAGGGGGAACAGGCTCCCGCTGGAGAGGAGCGCCAGATGAAGTTTTGGAGGGTGCAGGCCTAGGAGCAGCAGACTGAGGGACACGAGGCTGGGTATGGTTGGTCCAAGCCGGTTGGGTTGGGTTGGTCACAGTTGGCTGAGCTGGTTTGGCGGGGCCTGGCAAAGAGGCAGGAGCTGGCTGGGATGAATTGGCTGCAGCAGGTTGAGCTGAGTCAGTAGAACCAGGCTGGGCACGGTAAGCCCCAGCAGGCCGATGTGAGGCCAGAGACTGTGGCCTCCGAGGAGCGGGTCGAGCTTGAGGCTTGTCCCAGGCAGAAAAAGGCAGAGGTATCAACTTGACCTTCCCAGGAGGAGGCCGCTCATACTGGGCTGGAGACGGACACTCTGTTTCAGCACTGCTGTCTGGTTTCTGGGCTTGGACTTGCGTTTTCTCAGGACCCTTCCCCTCACGTGGGGTATGCCGCCATGGCTGGATAGCTGGGGGTGGCTGGGGGTCTTTGGGGTTGCTTGACTTTCCCAAGAGCCGACAGGAAGAGAGCCCAGTTTTCGTCTCATTCTTCTTCCCCAGCGCATGAAGAACCTTCACAGACTCCAGCATGCGCACGCCAAGGGAGGTTCGAGGCTTTTGAAAGCTCTGTTGGAGAAGCTCAGTTTGGTGTTCCTTTCGCTTCGTGTGGGGGATTGCTGGCTTCTCTTCTGCCTTGACTTTGTTCCCTGACTGCTTGTTCTCCTCAGCCTTGTTTCTCCCTCTGGTCCTTTTGGTCTTTTCCTGCCCGTGGCTCTTAGTTTTGCTGATCTTTCTGGATGCAGCTTTCTGAGGTTTGCCTTGAGAGTGCTTGGCCGTGTTCACAGGAGCCCTGTCACTGACTGCAGCGTGGCATGTAACCACTTCTCCCCCTAACGGGCACTCTGGATTCTTTGGCTGGATTTTGGCCTTGGGAGCGCCACTGATAGGCTCAGAGGCTTTCTGTTTGTTCTTCCTGGGTTGATCAGAGGGAACCTTTATGACACTTGGCTTTTCCTGCACCTGATTCACCTTAATGGCTCTGGTGTCTTTAGCTTTGATCACGTTGGGACCTTGGGATTGATCAAGATCTTTCAAAGGATTAAAGAGCTGGGGAAGGTGAATATCCTCCGCCAGTGTAGTAATGTCTGCAAGACCACTGCTAGGTTCAATCCCATTTTCAAGTGTCCCTAGGTCCTGACGACTCCGGCTGTTCTCTCCCAGATCAGCATTTTCAGAACCAGGCTGCTCCTCTTGGCTGAGGGGATCGGTGCAGGCCAGCGGCTGGTGAATATCAGGGATTCCTAAAGGGAGTAGTGGAGGATCTTGGTTCTCTGTTGGGATCTGGTAGGCATCCAGAGGCTTTGAAAGCTTGGTTTTGATATCATCCACGTGCTTACTCTCTATTTGTCCCTGGCTTGGAGCTGGAGGCAGGGCCAGGAGACGCCTGGCACTCTGGACTGGAGCTGTCACTGAAATGTCCCCAAGTTCAGATGGTGGGTTACTCTCAAGTATGTGGCTGTTTCTGCTACTGCAGGACTTGGGGAGTTCTTGACTTTGTGTCACACAAAACGTCTGGCTTGGAGGTTGCAATCCCAGGGAATTTTTCATCACCAGGGGGGAGGTCTCCATCCCTACAAAGGGATCAAGGGAGAAGTCAGTCCCTGGTAAGTGAGATGCTCCCCCTAAACACCAACACAGCAGTCGTGTACCTTTCAAGGGGTTCAGGGGCAAGATGGGCAAGGCATTTCTACTAACTCTTCTTAAGGATCATGGACAGTGCCCTATGCTACGAGGTAAGCGGTGACTGTTGTAATTCTTACTGGTGAGCCTTTCCTGTCGCTGATTCTCGGCTCGCTTTGTATTTCATAGGACTGTTATAAGTCCAATACAAAATGAGTCTTATTTTTAAAAACCTGAAATGTTTTACAAAGCCTAGCATTCTCATATAGGGTCCTTTCCATTCTCCCCACTTTCCCGAGAGGCCAAGAACACGTCACACCATGAACTAGGAGAGGGGGTAGAGCCCTTGCTGATGAAATACATCAACAAAGACAGAGTCTTAGCCTGCTTGCTCTCTGGACAGGATCTCGGACCACAAGGTCTTCAATCCTGGTATAAATGAAGGAAGTGAGGACAGTTCAACTGGCACTCACATAACAAGAGTTCTGAAACACCTTCCGAAGAGACTATAGCAGTAGATGAGGGAAGGGAGTGCTACAGTGTGGCAGTACAGGGGGAACGATCGGCTACAGCAGTGAAAAGTGTGGTACCGATTGGTGTGCTCTCGGCGTTCTTGTACATGTAGCATAGATGACCTCTACAGTGGCCCTCCCACCTTCCCACCTGCATTAGGTGTTCTTTTTTTTGTAATTTATGTTTATGTATTTATTTACTGTTTGAGCTTATTTATTCTACGTATTTATTTTTTTGGCTGCACTGGGTCTCTCATTGCTGTGCACGGGCTTTCTCTAGTTGGCGGCTAGCGGGGGCTACTCTCGGTTGCGGTGTGCGGGCTTCTCATCGCGGTGGCTTCTCTTGTTGCGGAGCATGGGCTGTAGGCACGTGGGCTTCGGTAGTTGAGGCTCACGGGCTCTAGAATGCAGGCTCCGTCGTTGTGGCACATGCGCTTAGTTGCTGCACGGCATGTGGGATCTTCGCAGACCAGGGCTCGAACCCGTGTCCCCCGCATTGCATTGGCAGGCGGATTCTTAACCACGGCGCCACCAGGGAAGCCCTAGGTGTTCTCATAGAGAGTCTAAAAACAGAGGGCACTGAGCGAAGGTAGTGGTTATTAAAGGCTCAGGATCTAAATTCTACCTGCCTGTACACCCCTTCCCAGCTGTCGATTTGACCCCATTTTTGAGTGCCGACCTCATTCTTCAACTTTCTCTGGCGTTTGTTATACTCACCTTGAAAACTTGTTTCTGTGATGCGTTGAGCAGACACAGGGTGGCAGACTGCAGAGGTGGAAGCTGGTGGTCGGATATTTGTGGGCTGAATCTCCTTCAGTCCCATTCCCATTTCTGGTTGCCCAGAGGCCCGACTTCCTGTGTATGACGCCGAGCCGTAGGATTGCGGGCAGGAGCCAAGTTCTCCATACAGTAAAGACCCCAGTGTGCCTTGGTTATAGTAATATACCTGGCTTCCTTCCTGGCAGGGAAGTGGCAGGCGGCTCTGCCCCTGATTTGGAATCTGAGATGGTGTTCCCTGAGCAAGGCTGGCAGAAAGCGATGGATGTAGAGGGACCATGTTCTTGGCGTCTGAAGTTTTATCATACTGGGCTGCCAGAAACATGGAGGAGGCAGCTGTGTGGCGGTCAGTGAGTGCCAGAGTAAAGTCTCCGAGTGAAGAAGAATTCTTTTCAGTGCTTGCTGTGATGTCCCACTCAAGAACACCTGGATAGGAAGCAGCTGAAGTGGAGATCTGGCTGTGGTCAGTAACTCCAGATAACATAGTCGTGCTAGAATGTTGGTAAAGGTAGGCACTACCCATGAGTGTCTGGAAAGGGGTACCGGTAGCCGATGCCGAACTGACGGCAGGGGCAGAGACTCTGGAGAAGTTGCAGACACTTCGTGTTAGGGAAGTTGCATTGCTCACCACAGGAGGAGAATGCTGCAGAGAATTTAGAGTTCCAAGTAGAGATGGATGTTGGAAATTTTCTGTAAGAACAAGAGGGTCATGAAAAACTCAGGGAGGTTGAGAAATTCTCACTACGTTTGAGGAACGGCATCATCTGAAGGTTCTTGCTATCAGGACACCTCTACTATCACTACTTCCTGAGAAACCCAAAATCAGACAGTTAATGATGGCTGTAAGGACTGAGCAGTTTTCCACTCTTCTCTATTAACTGCCTGTGCTCCCATCTTGGGCACAGACGGGCAGAAGAGCCAAGTGGTGTGGTTCAGAGATTGTTCTCTAGGCTGGAAGCAACCTTCTCCCTGCCCTGTCTTTCCCTTCAGCCTGCACTCGTATTGACTTCTATGCTATTTCCTAGACTGGAAGCATTTTAGAACTAGGAGGCCCTTAGAGAACTTCGATGTTCTCAGTCTCATTTCGTGAGTAAGGAAACTGAGGCTCAGAGAGGTCGGGTTGACTTGTTCAAGTTCTCTCATTATGTTAGTATCATTACCAGGTTTCAGAACCTAAGTATCCTGACTTCCTTGCCAGGACTCCACTCTGAGCATGATACTGCCAGAAAGCAGGAGAAATAGAACTTATAATATAGGCATTTTTTTTGTCCATTAGAAAACAGTACGGCTGTTACCATTGTCGTCTTCAGTGTCTCCCTTTGCTTGTGCAGTTCCCACGCTATTACCTAGAGGTGACGTACAGCTCAGTCCAACTGGTGAATTGAAAGAGTCATTTTTGCCCTCTTCAAGCCTGGTTTCTCATCCTACCTCAAAATGATTACCCGAAAGTGGATTTCTTAAGTGCTTTTGGAAAGGGAAGAGTTATCTGATTACTTCAGATTCCTCACCTGTAAAGTGGTTATAACACCGCCACCAATAATAATAGCAGTAATAATTAATAGATGAATAAGCTGATCTATTGCGTATGATTTATATGGAGGAAGATACAATAAGTTCTAGAAAGACAAAGAAAAATCATGACAAGCATATTACGTTAACGAAAAAGAAATCCATAGATATTAATGAAAACTGGGGTATGTGGCAAGTATCGAAGCCTAATGAATTTACTAACAAATGGCATTCTGTACTATCCATGCAATATTATGAAAGTGAATTTTGCCCACTCTATTTTAGTGAATACTATTAACCAGAAGACACGATGGAGGTGATAGAGGTGAATGAATTCCTAGCCAATGCATACAGACAGAGAAGGTATGTCAGTAAAAAATGCATAACAAGCAACAGAATGCAATAAATGTGCATGTATAGGTAGCCACAACACATATAGACAAGTATTTCAATGAAAACCGGTACGAAGCAGACAGCAAAATAATAAGTGTAAAAGAGTTTCATTATTGTGCTCCTTCATATTTTTACCCAGCAAGTAAGAGGTATTAAGCCTAGGAGAAATATATATTTCAATGAATATAGCTTATATAATAAGCAGAAAGGAAGCTTAAAATGTATCAGGAAGGTTTTTGGATTTATCCTAGAACTTAGATTAGAATCATCTTCAGCATCCAAGAAGATGGCATCCCAAAACCTCAAAAAACCATCATGCCTAGAATCCAATTAAAAAAGATTTTCAAATGTAAGAAAATCCACAGGACTCCACAATATGGTTTTCGATAAACGTGGATGTTTGTTTGTTTTGTTTCTTTGGCCGCGCCGCGTGGCCCTGGCCGTGAAAGCACCGAGTCCTAAGCACTGGACCGCCAGGGAATTCCCTAAGTGGGGGGAATTAGAGATGTGGGGCTTGACTTTTTCTTCTTCTTCTTCTTCTTCTTCGGTAGCTAAGATCTACAAGCGAACGATGGCTGTTGATCAATGTGCTCTCTGTGTTAGGAAGGAAATAACTGTAAAAATGAAAAGCAGCCTTGCCTTAGAACCTACATATCACACCAAGGAAAATAGTCCTTCTGATTCAATTTAGAAGATATCACTTAAAATGTTGAATTGGTGAAATGTCTACCTAGTTTAAAAATTAGAAAGAATAAAACACTGAAAAGCAGCCCCCTAGATAACCACTGTGGTTGCTTGTTTATAGGAGGCATCATTTCTAAAACGTATTTCTAAAATGTTTATATTCAAAACTGTCAAGTGGCCAACTGTATTCAGAGAGGCAATAAAAGAAAGAAAACGGAGTATGACTTTTCTGATAAGCTGCCTTTCCTGGTGATCCCCTGTTCTGGCCTTACTTTCCTTCTTAGTCTGTTAATGTAAGGGTTTGCTACCATCAACTTGGTTTTGCCCTGCTCTGAGCAGGTTTCCCTCTGTGCTGTTTCTGCTTTAATTGAAAATCTTTGGTTCCCATCAGCATTCCATTGCAAACTCCGTTTTTCTTGAGAGCTCCTCTATGCTTTCCCTCTTCATTCTTACATTTTCTCCCATCTCTTGGTGCCTGTTGGCCTGTGCTACTGAAAACCATCCTAAACTTCCTTACGCTCGACTCTGTGCCTCCCTGTAGAGCCCAGTACTCTCCATCCTCTCTCCCTATTCTCTCTTTTCAACTAGTCGAAATCCTAGTGGAGGGAGACCATTAGAGATGAAACATCTTGGTATATATTGCTAGTTTTCTATGTCCCCTGACTTTTCTATGTTTCTGTTGAAACACTCTTGAGAAGTGTCTGATTTCGTTTTCTACATGGGTACCCTTTAAGGCTCAATACTGGAAAAGAAGGGGATCAGAGTGATCAACCCAACGTGGTATCCTAACGTAACAGTTAAGGAAAGCAACAGGCTTTGTGAGACAGCCAGTGATTTGTCCAAAGTCACACAGATAGTAAACGTCAAAGTCAAAACTGAAATTAGGTCTCCAGACGTGTAGTTCAATACTTTCCCTCATTATTCCATGCTATTTTGAATCTCCTACTCAATTTAGGGGCAAAAGAAATCGAACGCAAAACTTTCCAAAGTTTCTTTTCTTACCTGACATGGTCAGAGAAGAGGAAGCATCCACTGCAGGTACCAGGGATGAGGAGACAACACTAGAGGATGTCCGAGTGGCTGCAGCTGAACGGCGCACGTGTCCAGTACAGAGGTCACTGGTTACTGGTCCAAACAGCTCCACGGAAACCCCAAGACTCTACCAAGTGGTAGTAGGTTTGGTAGGAGAGTGATGTCACAAAGCAGGCAGTTGAAAGGTATGAGAGAGCCAATAGGGAGGTCCGATCCCCAACAGGAAGGCGGGCTTGGGTGAAGAGAGTGTAGGAGAGCTAAAACAACACCTGAGTTTCTGAGCTCTGGGGAGGAAATCCTAGAAGACAGATTTACCTCCCCCAGGCTCTTCCATTAGGGAAATCATTGCCACATTTCTTACAGACGTTCATTAATACACTGAACTAAGAGTTACTTATATTCTACAGAGTATTCTATTTTATGTATCATATACTTAGAGCTATATAGATCTTCTTTAATTAATAATCCTTAGGAAGGAAAGAGCCATCTAGTTTGAACTATTACAGTTGTTCTGAAATCATATGTGTCTAATGAGTGAACTGATAGCAGCTTTTAAGGAGCCAAAGTAGGGATTAAGAAGCTCTTTTTGTAACTTGGTTCAAGAGTAGGGTGAAGTTTGTTGAGTGTACCTTGTGGAGAATGTTGTGGTCCAAGGCTCTTCTCTTTTAGTTTCTTCTCCTTGACTCCTACCTTCCTTGGGCTGGGCTAGGCTGGGGGCCAGGTTGGACTTGCGACTTAACATTTCTCTTCCGCTTTCTCTTTTTTTTTTTTCTTCCATTATGGGCATTGCTTCGAGGACAAGCCTTGATCTTGCATTGGACGTTACTTCCTGTCACCTTCCAGCAGCAGGAGTCTTCTTTTCAGTGCTTGATGCTTCACGAAATAGACTCTGCCCGTTGGCAGCAAATACCAGAGAGCTAGGAGACAGAGCTGGTTGCAGACCTTTCCTCTTCCAGCCTTTGGTTGCAATTGTTTGGCCCATAATTTGCTAGCTCTAGTTCCTTGGGCCACACAGGTATCCTGCCATCTCCAGCTCTTGTTATATGTGAGAGACATTCTGAACACTGTCCCTTTTTCTTTGCACAGAAGTATATACAGTGTGGCAGTTACTGTAATCTCCTCCGCCTTGCAAACAGCCACTCTAGAATCTTGGACCTCTAGGACTCTCTGTCTTGCATGCTTGGGGGCAAGGCCAAGCAAAATGAAGAGGAGAATAATTAGAGAAAGAGGAGGACGTTGGGGGAGAATTGGGAGCAGGTAAGGTGAAAGGGCACAGGAGAAAAGAGATGCATGTAGACTTTTTGGTTTCTGTGGGAAACAGGTTGACACACTTGGGCCTCATTTGGTATTAACAGAACAGAGAGTTAAAGATCTAAGTAGCTAGATAGTGTGCAGCAACTGCCATGAAGTCTGTACACTGAAGAGAACAGTCTCACATCTAGTTTTCATTTTGTTTTATGTCATAGTACCTTATTTATAGCATTCACTGGTGTGTTTGTAGAATACAGATGTTTTCAAATGCTCTGGTTTTGTCTACATGGTTATCTCCTTGTCCTGTTTGTAAGGAATCCAACATTGTAAGACATATTGCATGTTTTTCTCTTGACGATTGTTGACCTTGAAGCGTCATGAACTAACTTGAGCTGTTGGATTCTGTGGAGAAACGTTCAAAAGGGTCTGTGAAAAAGGCACTGTGGTGAGTCGCATTATGCACCCGAGCGTAAGGAGCAGATATCTGCCACCAGCCCAGCTTGGCCTGGATTGCCTCTGTTTTAGTTCCCCTGGTTAGTGCTTTTCTCCCTAACCACTCTTGTGACTGTGATAATGTGAGTAAGGGCGGAGTTGCTAATGATCTATGTGTGAGGTAAGCTGGTTTGAGGGAGGAAATCTATGGACCTAGTCATTTTCCTTGGTGGTAAGCTTTCAGGGGTGCAGAGATGGATCTTCCTGGGGCCTTTTCTGGTCCCAGGAAGATATCGCATAGATGGGACCTCCCAAGACACACATTGAATCTTTAGGCCTGTTTTTCCTATTATGAGGTACGAGTTTCTTCACTGATGGGGATGATGCTTATCTGAGAAGAAATTGTGAAAGGTGGTGTAGTGTAGAGGTGTGGCTTAAGCTTTTAAGTTTTCCTCCAGGTTTTTCCCCTAAGCTTCCTACTTCGGACGGCCTACTTACATGATACTAGTAGGTGATGTCCGGCTAACAACTTCCTAAATATACCTGCAAGCCAGATCAGTGTCTCTTTTCTCTGTATTCCCATGGAAATCAAGAGTCCCGCCGAATTTTCCATCGAAACAGTTGATTTGTGTTGTCTCTAGGAATTCTAAAGGGCGTACCGTTGCTTCCTAACCGGTGTCATTTGGGAGATCCGCCTCTGTACGTTCAAATGATTAATTTTGAGACTTTGCTCATGTGTGCAGTAAACCCTTGAATTCCCTAAGACCTTCCTTTCCTCCATCTCCTACCCCATTAAGCCCGCTTCAGTTCATCTCCTGAATTTCTTTGGAATCTGTCAGCCAGCTCTTCCTCAACTTCCTAATACTGAACTTGCCTGTCTGTTGCGATTAGGTCCTAACTAGTGTCCATATATCTTGTTTCCTTCCAATCCACTCTTCACACAAGAAACCTTCAAAGCAAGTTGGAACGTTGCTCATAAACATCGCTCACAAACATTGTTTTGAGAATAGAAAACACACTGTTGGCCTTTAAGACTCTGCGTGGTCTAGAATCCTCTCTGCTTCTCTAGCCCCATCTTGTGCCACTTTTGCCCTCACTTTCTATGCTTCAGATACACTGAATTAACCTTAGTTCTCACTCATCTGACAGAAGTCAGTTCAGATACTATTTTTCACTGTGATTCCTAGCATTAAGGAATTTGATTATCAGGTTTTGTATGAGGACTATTTCATCAGGGGTACAGAAGTTCTGGCCATCTCTGGTTTTGGATATCCCTTATTTGTTGAGACCTTTGCGTTGTTTGGTTGCCTTTTGTCTGTTTTCCAGATGGGAAAACAGGAACAAGGGAAGTATAGGTTATTACTAGGTGGGGTTGAACAAGTGGAGCAGCAAACTGCAAAGCAGAAAGAAGAGGGACGTACTATAGAGGGATATGACTTCCATTCTCAAGGCGCCTGCATCCTGTGCAGGGAGACAGCCTAACATAAAATGTGCCTAACAACAAATATATTGACTTCTTACTAAAAATCTCCAGTTCATAGAACCGAGGGGTTTGTACCTTCTCCTTTAAAAGTGATAGTCCTGGGACTTCCCCGGTGGTCCCGTGGTGAAGACTCTGCGCTTCCAATGCAGCAGGCGTGGGTTCAATCCCTGGTTGGGGAGCTAAGATCCCACATGCTGCGCAGCCAAAGAAATTTTTTTCGAACGTTATACTCCTGTATTGTTGGCTTTAGTGGTTTAGATTTTGTTGTACTGTTAAGAAGATTTCAGTTTATTTACCGGGAACAAACAACACATAATGTAAAAATAGTTTCCCAGAAACGATTTCCATCATTCTCTTCTTCCCTTTCTCCCGCAGACTGGTGTTTCACCTTGACAAGTTCTCTGTCATTCCATAGGAAAGCTGTCTGGCTTGGAGGTTGCAATCCCAGGGAATTTTTCATCAGCGGGGAAGTCTCCATCACTACAGAGGAATCAAGGGAGAAGTCAGTCCCTGGTAAGTGAGATGCTCCCCCTAAACACCAACACAGCAGTCGTGTACCTTTCAAGGGGTTCAGGGGCAAGATGGGCAAGGCATTTCTACTAACTCTTCTTAAGGATCACGGACAGTGCCCTATGCTACGAGGTAAGCGGTGACTGCTGTAGTTCTTACTGGTGATCCTTTCCTGTCACTGATTCTCGGCCTTCTTTGTATTTCATAGGACTGTTGTCAGTCCAATACAAAATGAGTCTTATTTTTAAAAACCTGAAATGTTTTACAGAGCCTAGCATTCTCATATAGGGTCCTTTCCATTCTCCCCACTTTCCCGAGAGGCCAAGAACACTTCACACCATGAACTAGGAGAGGGGGTAGAGCCCTTTCTGATGAAATACATCAACAAAGACAGAGCCTTAGCCTGCTTGCTCTCTGGACAGGATCTCGGACCACAAGGTCTTCAATCCTGGTATAAATGAAGGAAGTGAGGACAGTTCAACTGGCACTCTGATAACAAGAGTTCGGAAACACCTTCCAAAGAGACTATAGCAGTAGATGAGGGAAGGGAGTGCTACAGTGTGGCAGTACAGGGGGAATGATCGGCTACAGCAGTGAAAAGTGTGGTACCGATTGGTGTGCTCTCGGGGTTCTTGTACATGTAGCATAGATGACCTCTACAGTGGCCCTCCCACCTTCCCACCTGCATTAGGTGTTCTTTTTTTTTGTAATTTATGTTTATGTATTTATTTACTGTTTGAACTTATTTATTCTACGTATTTATTTTTTTGGCTGCACTGGGTCTCTCATTGCTGTGCACGGGCTTTCTCTAGTTGGCGGCTAGCGGGGGCTACTCTCGGTTGCGGTGTGCGGGCATCTCATCGCGGTGGCTTCTCTTGTTGCGGAGCATGGGCTGTAGGCACGTGGGCTTCGGTAGTTGAGGCTCACGGGCTCTAGAATGCAGGCTCCGTCGTTGTGGCACATGCGCTTAGTTGCTGCACGGCATGTGGGATCTTCGCAGACCAGGGCTCGAACCCGTGTCCCCTGCATTGGCAGGCGCCACCAGGGAAGCCCTAGGTGTTCTCATATAGAGTCTAAAAACAGAGAGCACTGAGAGAAGGTAGTGGTTATTAAAGGCTCAGGATCTAAATTCTACCTGTCTCTACACCCCTTCCCAGCTGTCGATTTGACCCCATTTTTGAATGCTGACCTCATTGTTCAACTTTTCTCTGCCGTCTGTATACTCACCTTGAAAACTTGTTTCTGTGATGCGTTGAGCAGACACAGGGTGGCAGATTGCAGAGGTGGAAGCTGGTGGTCGGATATTTGTGGGCTGAATCTCCTTCAGTCCCATTCCCATTTCTGGTTGCCCAGAGGCCCTACTTCCTGTGTGTGACGCCGAGCCGTAGGATTGCGGGCAGGAGCCAAGTTCTCCATACAGTAAAGACCCCAGTGTGCCTTGGTTATAGTAATATACCTGGCTTCCTTCCTGGCAGGGAAGTGACAGGCGGCTATGCCCCTGCTTTGTTCGTGGGCCTCCTGATCCAGCAGTTCCCTTGGCTCTGCCCCTGTCGTCAGCTGCCCCTAGGATAACTCTGAGCCCTAGCCACTTCTCTGGTAGATTTCCCTATTCCCCCACTACAGTCACACCTGAATAAGGCAACTCAGACCTTTCAGAGATGTGTCCTGAACCTCTTGTTTTCTGAAATACCTATCTGGTGGTTGTGAGACTTAAGGCCAGCGTCCCCGAGAGACTTTTTCTATTTCTCCTAGTAAACCTAGACTCATCTTCTGTCACCTTCAACTCTACTCCAATTGTGTTCTTTCAACCCAGACCTCTGACCCTGCTTTTTACTTCTGCCATTTCATCCTCGCTCCTGCTTCCTTTCCTAAATCCATACGTCTCTTTTGGCCTTCCTAGCCCTGGGCCAAGTTCCTTCCTCTTTGCTCAGTTTTTACCCCTTTCCTTCATTCTCCCATCCAACTTTCAGTCCTTCCTTTCTCACGCCCCAGTTAGCAGCATCTGAAAATTCGAAAGGTTTGTTACTCGTCTATTAATTGTATTCCATTTACTTATTCAGTTCTATACCTGTCTTACCTGTGTATGGAAGAACAGCTGGTAGCCAAGGTGGCACCAAGAATCCTAGCAGCTCTCACTTGACGTATCCGTAGTAGTCGGCAATTTCCATTTCGTTTTCCCTCTCGGTGAAAAATTGCAGCTTGCCCGAAGAGGTGTATCTGGCAGCATTCTCCCGTTGTTGTTGAGCCCGCCTCTTCATGGCCTCTCGCTCTGGCCTCTGCTCTTGTTCGATGGGCTTTGACATGACTGGCTCAGGCACGTTGGGTTCCCTCCATGGAACTCGTTGCTTGCTGAAGTCTTGGAGTAGAAATTGGGTTTGGAGCTTGGGTGGGGACTGGCGCTTATTCACAGCAGGGGGAACAGGCTCCCGCTGGAGAGGAGCGCCAGATGAAGTTTTGGAGGGTGCAGGCCTAGGAGCAGCAGACTGAGGGACACGAGGCTGGGTATGGTTGGTCCAAGCCGGTTGGGTTGGGTTGGTCACAGTTGGCTGAGCTGGTTTGGCGGGGCCTGGCAAAGAGGCAGGAGCTGGCTGGGATGAATTGGCTGCAGCAGGTTGAGCTGAGTCAGTAGAACCAGGCTGGGCACGGTAAGCCCCAGCAGGCCGATGTGAGGCCAGAGACTGTGGCCTCCGAGGAGCGGGTCGAGCTTGAGGCTTGTCCCAGGCAGAAAAAGGCAGAGGTATCAACTTGACCTTCCCAGGAGGAGGCCGCTCATACTGGGCTGGAGACGGACACTCTGTTTCAGCACTGCTGTCTGGTTTCTGGGCTTGGACTTGCGTTTTCTCAGGACCCTTCCCCTCACGTGGGGTATGCCGCCATGGCTGGATAGCTGGGGGTGGCTGGGGGTCTTTGGGGTTGCTTGACTTTCCCAAGAGCCGACAGGAAGAGAGCCCAGTTTTCGTCTCATTCTTCTTCCCCAGCGCATGAAGAACCTTCACAGACTCCAGCATGCGCACGCCAAGGGAGGTTCGAGGCTTTTGAAAGCTCTGTTGGAGAAGCTCAGTTTGGTGTTCCTTTCGCTTCGTGTGGGGGATTGCTGGCTTCTCTTCTGCCTTGACTTTGTTCCCTGACTGCTTGTTCTCCTCAGCCTTGTTTCTCCCTCTGGTCCTTTTGGTCTTTTCCTGCCCGTGGCTCTTAGTTTTGCTGATCTTTCTGGATGCAGCTTTCTGAGGTTTGCCTTGAGAGTGCTTGGCCGTGTTCACAGGAGCCCTGTCACTGACTGCAGCGTGGCATGTAACCACTTCTCCCCCTAACGGGCACTCTGGATTCTTTGGCTGGATTTTGGCCTTGGGAGCGCCACTGATAGGCTCAGAGGCTTTCTGTTTGTTCTTCCTGGGTTGATCAGAGGGAACCTTTATGACACTTGGCTTTTCCTGCACCTGATTCACCTTAATGGCTCTGGTGTCTTTAGCTTTGATCACGTTGGGACCTTGGGATTGATCAAGATCTTTCAAAGGATTAAAGAGCTGGGGAAGGTGAATATCCTCCGCCAGTGTAGTAATGTCTGCAAGACCACTGCTAGGTTCAATCCCATTTTCAAGTGTCCCTAGGTCCTGACGACTCCGGCTGTTCTCTCCCAGATCAGCATTTTCAGAACCAGGCTGCTCCTCTTGGCTGAGGGGATCGGTGCAGGCCAGCGGCTGGTGAATATCAGGGATTCCTAAAGGGAGTAGTGGAGGATCTTGGTTCTCTGTTGGGATCTGGTAGGCATCCAGAGGCTTTGAAAGCTTGGTTTTGATATCATCCACGTGCTTACTCTCTATTTGTCCCTGGCTTGGAGCTGGAGGCAGGGCCAGGAGACGCCTGGCACTCTGGACTGGAGCTGTCACTGAAATGTCCCCAAGTTCAGATGGTGGGTTACTCTCAAGTATGTGGCTGTTTCTGCTACTGCAGGACTTGGGGAGTTCTTGACTTTGTGTCACACAAAACGTCTGGCTTGGAGGTTGCAATCCCAGGGAATTTTTCATCACCAGGGGGGAGGTCTCCATCCCTACAAAGGGATCAAGGGAGAAGTCAGTCCCTGGTAAGTGAGATGCTCCCCCTAAACACCAACACAGCAGTCGTGTACCTTTCAAGGGGTTCAGGGGCAAGATGGGCAAGGCATTTCTACTAACTCTTCTTAAGGATCATGGACAGTGCCCTATGCTACGAGGTAAGCGGTGACTGTTGTAATTCTTACTGGTGAGCCTTTCCTGTCGCTGATTCTCGGCTCGCTTTGTATTTCATAGGACTGTTATAAGTCCAATACAAAATGAGTCTTATTTTTAAAAACCTGAAATGTTTTACAAAGCCTAGCATTCTCATATAGGGTCCTTTCCATTCTCCCCACTTTCCCGAGAGGCCAAGAACACGTCACACCATGAACTAGGAGAGGGGGTAGAGCCCTTGCTGATGAAATACATCAACAAAGACAGAGTCTTAGCCTGCTTGCTCTCTGGACAGGATCTCGGACCACAAGGTCTTCAATCCTGGTATAAATGAAGGAAGTGAGGACAGTTCAACTGGCACTCACATAACAAGAGTTCTGAAACACCTTCCGAAGAGACTATAGCAGTAGATGAGGGAAGGGAGTGCTACAGTGTGGCAGTACAGGGGGAACGATCGGCTACAGCAGTGAAAAGTGTGGTACCGATTGGTGTGCTCTCGGCGTTCTTGTACATGTAGCATAGATGACCTCTACAGTGGCCCTCCCACCTTCCCACCTGCATTAGGTGTTCTTTTTTTTGTAATTTATGTTTATGTATTTATTTACTGTTTGAACTTATTTATTCTACGTATTTATTTTTTTGGCTGCACTGGGTCTCTCATTGCTGTGCACGGGCTTTCTCTAGTTGGCGGCTAGCGGGGGCTACTCTCGGTTGCGGTGTGCGGGCTTCTCATCGCGGTGGCTTCTCTTGTTGCGGAGCATGGGATGTAGGCACGTGGGCTTCGGTAGTTGAGGCTCACGGGCTCTAGAATGCAGGCTCCGTCGTTGTGGCACATGCGCTTAGTTGCTGCACGGCATGTGGGATCTTCGCAGACCAGGGCTCGAACCCGTGTCCCCCGCATTGCATTGGCAGGCGGATTCTTAACCACGGCGCCACCAGGGAAGCCCTAGGTGTTCTCATATAGAGTCTAAAAACAGAGGGCACTGAGCGAAGGTAGTGGTTATTAAAGGCTCAGGATCTAAATTCTACCTGCCTCTACACCCCTTCCCAGCTGTCGATTTGACCCCATTTTTGAATGCCGACCTCATTCTTCAACTTTCTCTGGCGTTTGTTATACTCACCTTGAAAACTTGTTTCTGTGATGCGTTGAGCAGACACAGGGTGGCAGACTGCAGAGGTGGAAGCTGGTGGTCGGATATTTGTGGGCTGAATCTCCTTCAGTCCCATTCCCATTTCTGGTTGCCCAGAGGCCCGACTTCCTGTGTATGACGCCGAGCCGTAGGATTGCGGGCAGGAGCCAAGTTCTCCATACAGTAAAGACCCCAGTGTGCCTTGGTTATAGTAATATACCTGGCTTCCGTCCTGGCAGGGAAGTGACAGGCGGCTCTGCCCCTGATTTGGAATCTGAGATGGTGTTCCCTGAGCAAGGCTGGCAGAAAGCGATGGATGTAGAGGGACCATGTTCTTGGCGTCTGAAGTTTTATCATACTGGGCTGCCAGAAACATGGAGGAGGCAGCTGTGTGGCGGTCAGTGAGTGCCAGAGTAAAGTCTCCGAGTGAAGAAGAATTCTTTTCAGTGCTTGCTGTGATGTCCCACTCAAGAACACCTGGATAGGAAGCAGCTGAAGTGGAGATCTGGCTGTGGTCAGTAACTCCAGATAACATAGTCGTGCTAGAATGTTGGTAAAGGTAGGCACTACCCATGAGTGTCTGGAAAGGGGTACCAGTAGCCGATGCCGAACTGACGGCAGGGGCAGAGACTCTGGAGAAGTTGCAGACACTTCGTGTTAGGGAAGTTGCATTGCTCACCACAGGAGGAGAATGCTGCAGAGAATTTAGAGTTCCAAGTAGAGATGGATGTTGGAAATTTTCTGTAAGAACAAGAGGGTCATGAAAAACTCAGGGAGGTTGAGAAATTCTCACTACGTTTGAGGAACGGCATCATCTGAAGGTTCTTGCTATCAGGACACCTCTACTATCACTACTTCCTGAGAAACCCAAAATCAGACAGTTAATGATGGCTGTAAGGACTGAGCAGTTTTCCACTCTTCTCTATTAACTGCCTGTGCTCCCATCTTGGGCACAGACGGGCAGAAGAGCCAAGTGGTGTGGTTCAGAGATTGTTCTCTAGGCTGGAAGCAACCTTCTCCCTGCCCTGTCTTTCCCTTCAGCCTGCACTCGTATTGACTTCTATGCTATTTCCTAGACTGGAAGCATTTTAGAACTAGGAGGCCCTTAGAGAACTTCGATGTTCTCAGTCTCATTTCGTGAGTAAGGAAACTGAGGCTCAGAGAGGTCGGGTTGACTTGTTCAAGTTCTCTCATTATGTTAGTATCATTACCAGGTTTCAGAACCTAAGTATCCTGACTTCCTTGCCAGGACTCCACTCTGAGCATGATACTGCCAGAAAGCAGGAGAAATAGAACTTATAATATAGGCATTTTTTTTGTCCATTAGAAAACAGTACGGCTGTTACCATTGTCGTCTTCAGTGTCTCCCTTTGCTTGTGCAGTTCCCACGCTATTACCTAGAGGTGACGTACAGCTCAGTCCAACTGGTGAATTGAAAGAGTCATTTTTGCCCTCTTCAAGCCTGGTTTCTCATCCTACCTCAAAATGATTACCCGAAAGTGGATTTCTTAAGTGCTTTTGGAAAGGGAAGAGTTATCTGATTACTTCAGATTCCTCACCTGTAAAGTGGTTATAACACCACCACCAATAATAATAGCAGTAATAATTAATAGATGAATAAGCTGATCTATTGCGTATGATTTATATGGAGGAAGATACAATAAGTTCTAGAAAGACAAAGAAAAATCATGACAAGCATATTACGTTAACGAAAAAGAAATCCATAGATATTAATGAAAACTGGGGTATGTGGCAAGTATCGAAGCCTAATGAATTTACTAACAAATGGCATTCTGTACTATCCATGCAATATTATGAAAGTGAATTTTGCCCACTCTATTTTAGTGAATACTATTAACCAGAAGACACGATGGAGGTGATAGAGGTGAATGAATTCCTAGCCAATGCATACAGACAGAGAAGGTATGTCAGTAAAAAATGCATAACAAGCAACAGAATGCAATAAATGTGCATGTATAGGTAGCCACAACACATATAGACAAGTATTTCAATGAAAACCGGTACGAAGCAGACAGCAAAATAATAAGTGTAAAAGAGTTTCATTATTGTGCTCCTTCATATTTTTACCCAGCAAGTAAGAGGTATTAAGCCTAGGAGAAATATATATTTCAATGAATATAGCTTATATAATAAGCAGAAAGGAAGCTTAAAATGTATCAGGAAGGTTTTTGGATTTATCCTAGAACTTAGATTAGAATCATCTTCAGCATCCAAGAAGATGGCATCCCAAAACCTCAAAAAACCATCATGCCTAGAATCCAATTAAAAAAGATTTTCAAATGTAAGAAAATCCACAGGACTCCACAATATGGTTTTCGATAAATGTGGATGTTTGTTTGTTTTGTTTCTTTGGCCGCGCCGCGTGGCCCTGGCCGTGAAAGCACCGAGTCCTAAGCACTGGACCGCCAGGGAATTCCCTAAGTGGGGGGAATTAGAGATGTGGGGCTTGACTTTTTCTTCTTCTTCTTCTTCTTCTTCGGTAGCTAAGATCTACAAGCGAACGATGGCTGTTGATCAATGTGCTCTCTGTGTTAGGAAGGAAATAACTGTAAAAATGAAAAGCAGCCTTGCCTTAGAACCTACATATCACACCAAGGAAAATAGTCCTTCTGATTCAATTTAGAAGATATCACTTAAAATGTTGAATTGGTGAAATGTCTACCTAGTTTAAAAATTAGAAAGAATAAAACACTGAAAAGCAGCCCCCTAGATAACCACTGTGGTTGCTTGTTTATAGGAGGCATCATTTCTAAAACGTATTTCTAAAATGTTTATATTCAAAACTGTCAAGTGGCCAACTGTATTCAGAGAGGCAATAAAAGAAAGAAAACGGAGTATGACTTTTCTGATAAGCTGCCTTTCCTGGTGATCCCCTGTTCTGGCCTTACTTTCCTTCTTAGTCTGTTAATGTAAGGGTTTGCTACCATCAACTTGGTTTTGCCCTGCTCTGAGCAGGTTTCCCTCTGTGCTGTTTCTGCTTTAATTGAAAATCTTTGGTTCCCATCAGCATTCCATTGCAAACTCCGTTTTTCTTGAGAGCTCCTCTATGCTTTCCCTCTTCATTCTTACATTTTCTCCCATCTCTTGGTGCCTGTTGGCCTGTGCTAATGAAAACCATCCTAAACTTCCTTACGCTCGACTCTGTGCCTCCCTGTAGAGCCCAGTACTCTCCATCCTCTCTCCCTATTCTCTCTTTTCAACTAGTCGAAATCCTAGTGGAGGGAGACCATTAGAGATGAAACATCTTGGTATATATTGCTAGTTTTCTATGTCCCCTGGCTTTTCTATGTTTCTGTTGAAACACTCTTGAGAAGTGTCTGATTTCGTTTTCTACATGGGTACCCTTTAAGGCTCAATACTGGAAAAGAAGGGGATCAGAGTGATCAACCCAACGTGGTATCCTAACGTAACAGTTAAGGAAAGCAACAGGCTTTGTGAGACAGCCAGTGATTTGTCCAAAGTCACACAGATAGTAAACGTCAAAGTCAAAACTGAAATTAGGTCTCCAGACGTGTAGTTCAATACTTTCCCTCATTATTCCATGCTATTTTGAATCTCCTACTCAATTTAGGGGCAAAAGAAATCGAACGCAAAACTTTCCAACGTTTCTTTTCTTACCTGACATGGTCAGAGAAGAGGAAGCATCCACTGCAGGTACCAGGGATGAGGAGACAACACTAGAGGATGTCCGAGTGGCTGCAGCTGAACGGCGCACGTGTCCAGTACAGAGGTCACTGGTTACTGGTCCAAACAGCTCCACGGAAACCCCAAGACTCTACCAAGTGGTAGTAGGTTTGGTAGGAGAGTGATGTCACAAAGCAGGCAGTTGAAAGGTATGAGAGAGCCAATAGGGAGGTCCGATCCCCAACAGGAAGGCGGGCTTGGGTGAAGAGAGTGTAGGAGAGCTAAAACAACACCTGAGTTTCTGAGCTCTGGGGAGGAAATCCTAGAAGACAGATTTACCTCCCCCAGGCTCTTCCATTAGGGAAATCATTGCCACATTTCTTACAGACGTTCATTAATACACTGAACTAAGAGTTACTTATATTCTACAGAGTATTCTATTTTATGTATCATATACTTAGAGCTATATAGATCTTCTTTAATTAATAATCCTTAGGAAGGAAAGAGCCATCTAGTTTGAACTATTACAGTTGTTCTGAAATCATATGTGTCTAATGAGTGAACTGATAGCAGCTTTTAAGGAGCCAAAGTAGGGATTAAGAAGCTCTTTTTGTAACTTGGTTCAAGAGTAGGGTGAAGTTTGTTGAGTGTACCTTGTGGAGAATGTTGTGGTCCAAGGCTCTTCTCTTTTAGTTTCTTCTCCTTGACTCCTACCTTCCTTGGGCTGGGCTAGGCTGGGGGCCAGGTTGGACTTGCGACTTAACATTTCTCTTCCGCTTTCTCTTTTTTTTTTTTCTTCCATTATGGGCATTGCTTCGAGGACAAGCCTTGATCTTGCATTGGACGTTACTTCCTGTCACCTTCCAGCAGCAGGAGTCTTCTTTTCAGTGCTTGATGCTTCACGAAATAGACTCTGCCCGTTGGCAGCAAATACCAGAGAGCTAGGAGACAGAGCTGGTTGCAGACCTTTCCTCTTCCAGCCTTTGGTTGCAATTGTTTGGCCCATAATTTGCTAGCTCTAGTTCCTTGGGCCACACAGGTATCCTGCCATCTCCAGCTCTTGTTATATGTGAGAGACATTCTGAACACTGTCCCTTTTTCTTTGCACAGAAGTATATACAGTGTGGCAGTTACTGTAATCTCCTCCGCCTTGCAAACAGCCACTCTAGAATCTTGGACCTCTAGGACTCTCTGTCTTGCATGCTTGGGGGCAAGGCCAAGCAAAATGAAGAGGAGAATAATTAGAGAAAGAGGAGGACGTTGGGGGAGAATTGGGAGCAGGTAAGGTGAAAGGGCACAGGAGAAAAGAGATGCATGTAGACTTTTTGGTTTCTGTGGGAAACAGGTTGACACACTTGGGCCTCATTTGGTATTAACAGAACAGAGAGTTAAAGATCTAAGTAGCTAGATAGTGTGCAGCAACTGCCATGAAGTCTGTACACTGAAGAGAACAGTCTCACATCTAGTTTTCATTTTGTTTTATGTCATAGTACCTTATTTATAGCATTCACTGGTGTGTTTGTAGAATACAGATGTTTTCAAATGCTCTGGTTTTGTCTACATGGTTATCTCCTTGTCCTGTTTGTAAGGAATCCAACATTGTAAGACATATTGCATGTTTTTCTCTTGACGATTGTTGACCTTGAAGCGTCATGAACTAACTTGAGCTGTTGGATTCTGTGGAGAAACGTTCAAAAGGGTCTGTGAAAAAGGCACTGTGGTGAGTCGCATTATGCACCCGAGCGTAAGGAGCAGATATCTGCCACCAGCCCAGCTTGGCCTGGATTGCCTCTGTTTTAGTTCCCCTGGTTAGTGCTTTTCTCCCTAACCACTCTTGTGACTGTGATAATGTGAGTAAGGGCGGAGTTGCTAATGATCTATGTGTGAGGTAAGCTGGTTTGAGGGAGGAAATCTATGGACCTAGTCATTTTCCTTGGTGGTAAGCTTTCAGGGGTGCAGAGATGGATCTTCCTGGGGCCTTTTCTGGTCCCAGGAAGATATCGCATAGATGGGACCTCCCAAGACACACATTGAATCTTTAGGCCTGTTTTTCCTATTATGAGGTACGAGTTTCTTCACTGATGGGGATGATGCTTATCTGAGAAGAAATTGTGAAAGGTGGTGTAGTGTAGAGGTGTGGCTTAAGCTTTTAAGTTTTCCTCCAGGTTTTTCCCCTAAGCTTCCTACTTCGGACGGCCTACTTACATGATACTAGTAGGTGATGTCCGGCTAACAACTTCCTAAATATACCTGCAAGCCAGATCAGTGTCTCTTTTCTCTGTATTCCCATGGAAATCAAGAGTCCCGCCGAATTTTCCATCGAAACAGTTGATTTGTGTTGTCTCTAGGAATTCTAAAGGGCGTACCGTTGCTTCCTAACCGGTGTCATTTGGGAGATCCGCCTCTGTACGTTCAAATGATTAATTTTGAGACTTTGCTCATGTGTGCAGTAAACCCTTGAATTCCCTAAGACCTTCCTTTCCTCCATCTCCTACCCCATTAAGCCCGCTTCAGTTCATCTCCTGAATTTCTTTGGAATCTGTCAGCCAGCTCTTCCTCAACTTCCTAATACTGAACTTGCCTGTCTGTTGCGATTAGGTCCTAACTAGTGTCCATATATCTTGTTTCCTTCCAATCCACTCTTCACACAAGAAACCTTCAAAGCAAGTTGGAACGTTGCTCATAAACATCGCTCACAAACATTGTTTTGAGAATAGAAAACACACTGTTGGCCTTTAAGACTCTGCGTGGTCTAGAATCCTCTCTGCTTCTCTAGCCCCATCTTGTGCCACTTTTGCCCTCACTTTCTATGCTTCAGATACACTGAATTAACCTTAGTTCTCACTCATCTGACAGAAGTCAGTTCAGATACTATTTTTCACTGTGATTCCTAGCATTAAGGAATTTGATTATCAGGTTTTGTATGAGGACTATTTCATCAGGGGTACAGAAGTTCTGGCCATCTCTGGTTTTGGATATCCCTTATTTGTTGAGACCTTTGCGTTGTTTGGTTGCCTTTTGTCTGTTTTCCAGATGGGAAAACAGGAACAAGGGAAGTATAGGTTATTACTAGGTGGGGTTGAACAAGTGGAGCAGCAAACTGCAAAGCAGAAAGAAGAGGGACGTACTATAGAGGGATATGACTTCCATTCTCAAGGCGCCTGCATCCTGTGCAGGGAGACAGCCTAACATAAAATGTGCCTAACAACAAATATATTGACTTCTTACTAAAAATCTCCAGTTCATAGAACCGAGGGGTTTGTACCTTCTCCTTTAAAAGTGATAGTCCTGGGACTTCCCCGGTGGTCCCGTGGTGAAGACTCTGCGCTTCCAATGCAGCAGGCGTGGGTTCAATCCCTGGTTGGGGAGCTAAGATCCCACATGCTGCGCAGCCAAAGAAATTTTTGTCGAACGTTATACTCCTGTATTGTTGGCTTTAGTGGTTTAGATTTTGTTGTACTGTTAAGAAGATTTCAGTTTATTTACCGGGAACAAACAACACATAATGTAAAAATAGTTTCCCAGAAACGATTTCCATCATTCTCTTCCTCCCTTTCTCCCGCAGACTGGTGTTTCACCTTGACAAGTTCTCTGTCATTCCATAGGAAAGCTGTCTGGCTTGGAGGTTGCAATCCCAGGGAATTTTTCATCAGCGGGGAAGTCTCCATCACTACAGAGGAATCAAGGGAGAAGTCAGTCCCTGGTAAGTGAGATGCTCCCCCTAAACACCAACACAGCAGTCGTGTACCTTTCAAGGGGTTCAGGGGCAAGATGGGCAAGGCATTTCTACTAACTCTTCTTAAGGATCACGGACAGTGCCCTATGCTACGAGGTAAGCGGTGACTGCTGTAGTTCTTACTGGTGATCCTTTCCTGTCACTGATTCTCGGCCTTCTTTGTATTTCATAGGACTGTTGTCAGTCCAATACAAAATGAGTCTTATTTTTAAAAACCTGAAATGTTTTACAGAGCCTAGCATTCTCATATAGGGTCCTTTCCATTCTCCCCACTTTCCCGAGAGGCCAAGAACACTTCACACCATGAACTAGGAGAGGGGGTAGAGCCCTTTCTGATGAAATACATCAACAAAGACAGAGCCTTAGCCTGCTTGCTCTCTGGACAGGATCTCGGACCACAAGGTCTTCAATCCTGGTATAAATGAAGGAAGTGAGGACAGTTCAACTGGCACTCTGATAACAAGAGTTCGGAAACACCTTCCAAAGAGACTATAGCAGTAGATGAGGGAAGGGAGTGCTACAGTGTGGCAGTACAGGGGGAATGATCGGCTACAGCAGTGAAAAGTGTGGTACCGATTGGTGTGCTCTCGGGGTTCTTGTACATGTAGCATAGATGACCTCTACAGTGGCCCTCCCACCTTCCCACCTGCATTAGGTGTTCTTTTTTTTTGTAATTTATGTTTATGTATTTATTTACTGTTTGAACTTATTTATTCTACGTATTTATGTTTTTGGCTGCACTGGGTCTCTCATTGCTGTGCACGGGCTTTCTCTAGTTGGCGGCTAGCGGGGGCTACTCTCGGTTGCGGTGTGCGGGCATCTCATCGCGGTGGCTTCTCTTGTTGCGGAGCATGGGCTGTAGGCACGTGGGCTTCGGTAGTTGAGGCTCACGGGCTCTAGAATGCAGGCTCCGTCGTTGTGGCACATGCGCTTAGTTGCTGCACGGCATGTGGGATCTTCGCAGACCAGGGCTCGAACCCGTGTCCCCCGCATTGCATTGGCAGGCGGATTCTTAACCACGGCGCCACCAGGGAAGCCCTAGGTGTTCTCATAGAGAGTCTAAAAACAGAGGGCACTGAGCGAAGGTAGTGGTTATTAAAGGCTCAGGATCTAAATTCTACCTGCCTCTACACCCCTTCCCAGCTGTCGATTTGACCCCATTTTTGAGTGCCGACCTCATTCTTCAACTTTCTCTGGCGTTTGTTATACTCACCTTGAAAACTTGTTTCTGTGATGCGTTGAGCAGACACAGGGTGGCAGACTGCAGAGGTGGAAGCTGGTGGTCGGATATTTGTGGGCTGAATCTCCTTCGGTCCCATTCCCATTTCTGGTTGCCCAGAGGCCCGACTTCCTGTGTATGACGCCGAGCCGTAGGATTGCGGGCAGGAGCCAAGTTCTCCATACAGTAAAGACTCCAGTGTGCCTTGGTTATAGTAATATACCTGGCTTCCTTCCTGGCAGGGAAGTGGCAGGCGGCTCTGCCCCTGATTTGGAATCTGAGATGGTGTTCCCTGAGCAAGGCTGGCAGAAAGCGATGGATGTAGAGGGACCATGTTCTTGGCGTCTGAAGTTTTATCATACTGGGCTGCCAGAAACATGGAGGAGGCAGCTGTGTGGCGGTCAGTGAGTGCCAGAGTAAAGTCTCCGAGTGAAGAAGAATTCTTTTCAGTGCTTGCTGTGATGTCCCACTCAAGAACACCTGGATAGGAAGCAGCTGAAGTGGAGATCTGGCTGTGGTCAGTAACTCCAGATAACATAGTCGTGCTAGAATGTTGGTAAAGGTAGGCACTACCCATGAGTGTCTGGAAAGGGGTACCGGTAGCCGATGCCGAACTGACGGCAGGGGCAGAGACTCTGGAGAAGTTGCAGACACTTCGTGTTAGGGAAGTTGCATTGCTCACCACAGGAGGAGAATGCTGCAGAGAATTTAGAGTTCCAAGTAGAGATGGATGTTGGAAATTTTCTGTAAGAACAAGAGGGTCATGAAAAACTCAGGGAGGTTGAGAAATTCTCACTACGTTTGAGGAACGGCATCATCTGAAGGTTCTTGCTATCAGGACACCTCTACTATCACTACTTCCTGAGAAACCCAAAATCAGACAGTTAATGATGGCTGTAAGGACTGAGCAGTTTTCCACTCTTCTCTATTAACTGCCTGTGCTCCCATCTTGGGCACAGACGGGCAGAAGAGCCAAGTGGTGTGGTTCAGAGATTGTTCTCTAGGCTGGAAGCAACCTTCTCCCTGCCCTGTCTTTCCCTTCAGCCTGCACTCGTATTGACTTCTATGCTATTTCCTAGACTGGAAGCATTTTAGAACTAGGAGGCCCTTAGAGAACTTCGATGTTCTCAGTCTCATTTCGTGAGTAAGGAAACTGAGGCTCAGAGAGGTCGGGTTGACTTGTTCAAGTTCTCTCATTATGTTAGTATCATTACCAGGTTTCAGAACCTAAGTATCCTGACTTCCTTGCCAGGACTCCACTCTGAGCATGATACTGCCAGAAAGCAGGAGAAATAGAACTTATAATATAGGCATTTTTTTTGTCCATTAGAAAACAGTACGGCTATTACCATGGTCGTCTTCGGTGTCTCCCTTTGCTTGTGCAGTTCCCACGCTATTACCTAGAGGTGACGTACAGCTCAGTCCAACTGGTGAATTGAAAGAGTCATTTTTGCCCTCTTCAAGCCTGGTTTCTCATCCTACCTCAAAATGATTACCCGAAAGTGGATTTCTTAAGTGCTTTTGGAAAGGGAAAAGTTATCTGATTACTTCAGATTCCTCACCTATAAAGTGGTTATAACACCACCACCAATAATAATAGCAGTAATAATTAATAGATGAATAAGCTGATCTATTGCGTATGATTTATATGGAGGAAGATACAATAAGTTCTAGAAAGACAAAGAAAAATCATGACAAGCATATTACGTTAACGAAAAAGAAATCCATAGATATTAATGAAAACTGAGGTATGTGGCAAGTATCGAAGCCTAATGAATTTACTAACAAATGGCATTCTGTACTATCCATGCAATATTATGAAAGTGAATTTTGCCCACTCTATTTTAGTGAATACTATTAACCAGAAGACACGATGGAGGTGATAGAGGTGAATGAATTCCTAGCCAATGCATACAGACAGAGAAGGTATGTCAGTAAAAAATGCATAACAAGCAACAGAATGCAATAAATGTGCATGTATAGGTAGCCACAACACATATAGACAAGTATTTCAATGAAAACCGGTACGAAGCAGACAGCAAAATAATAAGTGTAAAAGAGTTTCATTATTGTGCTCCTTCATATTTTTACCCAGCAAGTAAGAGGTATTAAGCCTAGGAGAAATATATATTTCAATGAATATAGCTTATATAATAAGCAGAAAGGAAGCTTAAAATGTATCAGGAAGGTTTTTGGATTTATCCTAGAACTTAGATTAGAATCATCTTCAGCATCCAAGAAGATGGCATCCCAAAACCTCAAAAAACCATCATGCCTAGAATCCAATTAAAAAAGATTTTCAAATGTAAGAAAATCCACAGGACTCCACAATATGGTTTTCGATAAACGTGGATGTTTGTTTGTTTTGTTTCTTTGGCCGCGCCGCGTGGCCCTGGCCGTGAAAGCACCGAGTCCTAAGCACTGGACCGCCAGGGAATTCCCTAAGTGGAGGGGGGAATTAGAGATGTGGGGCTTGACTTTTTCTTCTTCTTCTTCGGTAGCTAAGCTCTACAAGCGAACGATGGCTGTTGATCAATGTGCTCTCTGTGTTAGGAAGGAAATAACTGTAAAAATGAAAAGCAGCCTTGCCTTAGAACCTACATATCACACCAAGGAAAATAGTCCTTCTGATTCAATTTAGAAGATATCACTTAAAATGTTGAATTGGTGAAATGTCTACCTAGTTTAAAAATTAGAAAGAATAAAACACTGAAAAGCAGCCCCCTAGATAACCACTGTGGTTGCTTGTTTATAGGAGGCATCATTTCTAAAACGTATTTCTAAAATGTTTATATTCAAAACTGTCAAGTGGCCAACTGTATTCAGAGAGGCAATAAAAGAAAGAAAACGGAGTATGACTTTTCTGATAAGCTGCCTTTCCTGGTGATCCCCTGTTCTGGCCTTACTTTCCTTCTTAGTCTGTTAATGTAAGGGTTTGCTACCATCAACTTGGTTTTGCCCTGCTCTGAGCAGGTTTCCCTCTGTGCTGTTTCTGCTTTAATTGAAAATCTTTGGTTCCCATCAGCATTCCATTGCAAACTCCGTTTTTCTTGAGAGCTCCTCTATGCTTTCCCTCTTCATTCTTACATTTTCTCCCATCTCTTGGTGCCTGTTGGCCTGTGCTAATGAAAACCATCCTAAACTTCCTTACGCTCGACTCTGTGCCTCCCTGTAGAGCCCAGTACTCTCCATCCTCTCTCCCTATTCTCTCTTTTCAACTAGTCGAAATCCTAGTGGAGGGAGACCATTAGAGATGAAACATCTTGGTATATATTGCTAGTTTTCTATGTCCCCTGGCTTTTCTATGTTTCTGTTGAAACACTCTTGAGAAGTGTCTGATTTCGTTTTCTACATGGGTACCCTTTAAGGCTCAATACTGGAAAAGAAGGGGATCAGAGTGATCAACCCAACGTGGTATCCTAACGTAACAGTTAAGGAAAGCAACAGGCTTTGTGAGACAGCCAGTGATTTGTCCAAAGTCACACAGATAGTAAACGTCAAAGTCAAAACTGAAATTAGGTCTCCAGACGTGTAGTTCAATACTTTCCCTCATTATTCCATGCTATTTTGAATCTCCTACTCAATTTAGGGGCAAAAGAAATCGAACGCAAAACTTTCCAACGTTTCTTTTCTTACCTGACATGGTCAGAGAAGAGGAAGCATCCACTGCAGGTACCAGGGATGAGGAGACAACACTAGAGGATGTCCGAGTGGCTGCAGCTGAACGGCGCACGTGTCCAGTACAGAGGTCACTGGTTACTGGTCCAAACAGCTCCACGGAAACCCCAAGACTCTACCAAGTGGTAGTAGGTTTGGTAGGAGAGTGATGTCACAAAGCAGGCAGTTGAAAGGTATGAGAGAGCCAATAGGGAGGTCCGATCCCCAACAGGAAGGCGGGCTTGGGTGAAGAGAGTGTAGGAGAGCTAAAACAACACCTGAGTTTCTGAGCTCTGGGGAGGAAATCCTAGAAGACAGATTTACCTCCCCCAGGCTCTTCCATTAGGGAAATCATTGCCACATTTCTTACAGACGTTCATTAATACACTGAACTAAGAGTTACTTATATTCTACAGAGTATTCTATTTTATGTATCATATACTTAGAGCTATATAGATCTTCTTTAATTAATAATCCTTAGGAAGGAAAGAGCCATCTAGTTTGAACTATTACAGTTGTTCTGAAATCATATGTGTCTAATGAGTGAACTGATAGCAGCTTTTAAGGAGCCAAAGTAGGGATTAAGAAGCTCTTTTTGTAACTTGGTTCAAGAGTAGGGTGAAGTTTGTTGAGTGTACCTTGTGGAGAATGTTGTGGTCCAAGGCTCTTCTCTTTTAGTTTCTTCTCCTTGACTCCTACCTTCCTTGGGCTGGGCTAGGCTGGGGGCCAGGTTGGACTTGCGACTTAACATTTCTCTTCCGCTTTCTCTTTTTTTTTTTTCTTCCATTATGGGCATTGCTTCGAGGACAAGCCTTGATCTTGCATTGGACGTTACTTCCTGTCACCTTCCAGCAGCAGGAGTCTTCTTTTCAGTGCTTGATGCTTCACGAAATAGACTCTGCCCGTTGGCAGCAAATACCAGAGAGCTAGGAGACAGAGCTGGTTGCAGACCTTTCCTCTTCCAGCCTTTGGTTGCAATTGTTTGGCCCATAATTTGCTAGCTCTAGTTCCTTGGGCCACACAGGTATCCTGCCATCTCCAGCTCTTGTTATATGTGAGAGACATTCTGAACACTGTCCCTTTTTCTTTGCACAGAAGTATATACAGTGTGGCAGTTACTGTAATCTCCTCCGCCTTGCAAACAGCCACTCTAGAATCTTGGACCTCTAGGACTCTCTGTCTTGCATGCTTGGGGGCAAGGCCAAGCAAAATGAAGAGGAGAATAATTAGAGAAAGAGGAGGACGTTGGTGGAGAATTGGGAGCAGGTAAGGTGAAAGGGCACAGGAGAAAAGAGATGCATGTAGACTTTTTGGTTTCTGTGGGAAACAGGTTGACACACTTGGGCCTCATTTGGTATTAACAGAACAGAGAGTTAAAGATCTAAGTAGCTAGATAGTGTGCAGCAACTGCCATGAAGTCTGTACACTGAAGAGAAGAGTCTCACATCTAGTTTTCATTTTGTTTTATGTCATAGTACCTTATTTATAGCATTCACTGGTGTGTTTGTAGAATACAGATGTTTTCAAATGCTCTGGTTTTGTCTACATGGTTATCTCCTTGTCCTGTTTGTAAGGAATCCAACATTGTAAGACATATTGCATGTTTTTCTCTTGACGATTGTTGACCTTGAAGCGTCATGAACTAACTTGAGCTGTTGGATTCTGTGGAGAAACGTTCAAAAGGGTCTGTGAAAAAGGCACTGTGGTGAGTCGCATTATGCACCCGAGCGTAAGGAGCAGATATCTGCCACCAGCCCAGCTTGGCCTGGATTGCCTCTGTTTTAGTTCCCCTGGTTAGTGCTTTTCTCCCTAACCACTCTTGTGACTGTGATAATGTGAGTAAGGGCGGAGTTGCTAATGATCTATGTGTGAGGTAAGCTGGTTTGAGGGAGGAAATCTATGGACCTAGTCATTTTCCTTGGTGGTAAGCTTTCAGGGGTGCAGAGATGGATCTTCCTGGGGCCTTTTCTGGTCCCAGGAAGATATCGCATAGATGGGACCTCCCAAGACACACATTGAATCTTTAGGCCTGTTTTTCCTATTATGAGGTACGAGTTTCTTCACTGATGGGGATGATGCTTATCTGAGAAGAAATTGTGAAAGGTGGTGTAGTGTAGAGGTGTGGCTTAAGCTTTTAAGTTTTCCTCCAGGTTTTTCCCCTAAGCTTCCTACTTCGGACGGCCTACTTACATGATACTAGTAGGTGATGTCCGGCTAACAACTTCCTAAATACCTGCAAGCCAGATCAGTGTCTCTTTTCTCTGTATTCCCATGGAAATCAAGAGTCCCGCCGAATTTTCCATCGAAACAGTTGATTTGTGTTGTCTCTAGGAATTCTAAAGGGCGTACCGTTGCTTCCTAACCGGTGTCATTTGGGAGATCCGCCTCTGTACGTTCAAATGATTAATTTTGAGACTTTGCTCATGTGTGCAGTAAACCCTTGAATTCCCTAAGACCTTCCTTTCCTCCATCTCCTACCCCATTAAGCCCGCTTCAGTTCATCTCCTGAATTTCTTTGGAATCTGTCAGCCAGCTCTTCCTCAACTTCCTAATACTGAACTTGCCTGTCTGTTGCGATTAGGTCCTAACTAGTGTCCATATATCTTGTTTCCTTCCAATCCACTCTTCACACAAGAAACCTTCAAAGCAAGTTGGAACGTTGCTCATAAACATCGCTCACAAACATTGTTTTGAGAATAGAAAACACACTGTTGGCCTTTAAGACTCTGCGTGGTCTAGAATCCTCTCTGCTTCTCTAGCCCCATCTTGTGCCACTTTTGCCCTCACTTTCTATGCTTCAGATACACTGAATTAACCTTAGTTCTCACTCATCTGACAGAAGTCAGTTCAGATACTATTTTTCACTGTGATTCCTAGCATTAAGGAATTTGATTATCAGGTTTTGTATGAGGACTATTTCATCAGGGGTACAGAAGTTCTGGCCATCTCTGGTTTTGGATATCCCTTATTTGTTGAGACCTTTGCGTTGTTTGGTTGCCTTTTGTCTGTTTTCCAGATGGGAAAACAGGAACAAGGGAAGTATAGGTTATTACTAGGTGGGGTTGAACAAGTGGAGCAGCAAACTGCAAAGCAGAAAGAAGAGGGACGTACTATAGAGGGATATGACTTCCATTCTCAAGGCGCCTGCATCCTGTGCAGGGAGACAGCCTAACATAAAATGTGCCTAACAACAAATATATTGACTTCTTACTAAAAATCTCCAGTTCATAGAACCGAGGGGTTTGTACCTTCTCCTTTAAAAGTGATAGTCCTGGGACTTCCCCGGTGGTCCCGTGGTGAAGACTCTGCGCTTCCAATGCAGCAGGCGTGGGTTCAATCCCTGGTTGGGGAGCTAAGATCCCACATGCTGCGCAGCCAAAGAAATTTTTTTCGAACGTTATACTCCTGTATTGTTGGCTTTAGTGGTTTAGATTTTGTTGTACTGTTAAGAAGATTTCAGTTTATTTACCGGGAACAAACAACACATAATGTAAAAATAGTTTCCCAGAAACGATTTCCATCATTCTCTTCTTCCCTTTCTCCCGCAGACTGGTGTTTCACCTTGACAAGTTCTCTGTCATTCCATAGGAAAGCTGTCTGGCTTGGAGGTTGCAATCCCAGGGAATTTTTCATCAGCGGGGAAGTCTCCATCACTACAGAGGAATCAAGGGAGAAGTCAGTCCCTGGTAAGTGAGATGCTCCCCCTAAACACCAACACAGCAGTCGTGTACCTTTCAAGGGGTTCAGGGGCAAGATGGGCAAGGCATTTCTACTAACTCTTCTTAAGGATCACGGACAGTGCCCTATGCTACGAGGTAAGCGGTGACTGCTGTAGTTCTTACTGGTGATCCTTTCCTGTCACTGATTCTCGGCCTTCTTTGTATTTCATAGGACTGTTGTCAGTCCAATACAAAATGAGTCTTATTTTTAAAAACCTGAAATGTTTTACAGAGCCTAGCATTCTCATATAGGGTCCTTTCCATTCTCCCCACTTTCCCGAGAGGCCAAGAACACTTCACACCATGAACTAGGAGAGGGGGTAGAGCCCTTTCTGATGAAATACATCAACAAAGACAGAGCCTTAGCCTGCTTGCTCTCTGGACAGGATCTCGGACCACAAGGTCTTCAATCCTGGTATAAATGAAGGAAGTGAGGACAGTTCAACTGGCACTCTGATAACAAGAGTTCGGAAACACCTTCCAAAGAGACTATAGCAGTAGATGAGGGAAGGGAGTGCTACAGTGTGGCAGTACAGGGGGAATGATCGGCTACAGCAGTGAAAAGTGTGGTACCGATTGGTGTGCTCTCGGGGTTCTTGTACATGTAGCATAGATGACCTCTACAGTGGCCCTCCCACCTTCCCACCTGCATTAGGTGTTCTTTTTTTTTGTAATTTATGTTTATGTATTTATTTACTGTTTGAACTTATTTATTCTACGTATTTATTTTTTTGGCTGCACTGGGTCTCTCATTGCTGTGCACGGGCTTTCTCTAGTTGGCGGCTAGCGGGGGCTACTCTCGGTTGCGGTGTGCGGGCATCTCATCGCGGTGGCTTCTCTTGTTGCGGAGCATGGGCTGTAGGCACGTGGGCTTCGGTAGTTGAGGCTCACGGGCTCTAGAATGCAGGCTCCGTCGTTGTGGCACATGCGCTTAGTTGCTGCACGGCATGTGGGATCTTCGCAGACCAGGGCTCGAACCCGTGTCCCCTGCATTGGCAGGCGCCACCAGGGAAGCCCTAGGTGTTCTCATATAGAGTCTAAAAACAGAGAGCACTGAGAGAAGGTAGTGGTTATTAAAGGCTCAGGATCTAAATTCTACCTGTCTCTACACCCCTTCCCAGCTGTCGATTTGACCCCATTTTTGAATGCTGACCTCATTGTTCAACTTTTCTCTGCCGTCTGTATACTCACCTTGAAAACTTGTTTCTGTGATGCGTTGAGCAGACACAGGGTGGCAGACTGCAGAGGTGGAAGCTGGTGGTCGGATATTTGTGGGCTGAATCTCCTTCAGTCCCATTCCCATTTCTGGTTGCCCAGAGGCCCTACTTCCTGTGTGTGACGCCGAGCCGTAGGATTGCGGGCAGGAGCCAAGTTCTCCATACAGTAAAGACCCCAGTGTGCCTTGGTTATAGTAATATACCTGGCTTCCTTCCTGGCAGGGAAGTGACAGGCGGCTATGCCCCTGCTTTGTTCGTGGGCCTCCTGATCCAGCAGTTCCCTTGGCTCTGCCCCTGTCGTCAGCTGCCCCTAGGATAACTCTGAGCCCTAGCCACTTCTCTGGTAGATTTCCCTATTCCCCCACTACAGTCACACCTGAATAAGGCAACTCAGACCTTTCAGAGATGTGTCCTGAACCTCTTGTTTTCTGAAATACCTATCTGGTGGTTGTGAGACTTAAGGCCAGCGTCCCCGAGAGACTTTTTCTATTTCTCCTAGTAAACCTAGACTCATCTTCTGTCACCTTCAACTCTACTCCAATTGTGTTCTTTCAACCCAGACCTCTGACCCTGCTTTTTACTTCTGCCATTTCATCCTCGCTCCTGCTTCCTTTCCTAAATCCATACGTCTCTTTTGGCCTTCCTAGCCCTGGGCCAAGTTCCTTCCTCTTTGCTCAGTTTTTACCCCTTTCCTTCATTCTCCCATCCAACTTTCAGTCCTTCCTTTCTCACGCCCCAGTTAGCAGCATCTGAAAATTCGAAAGGTTTGTTACTCGTCTATTAATTGTATTCCATTTACTTATTCAGTTCTATACCTGTCTTACCTGTGTATGGAAGAACAGCTGGTAGCCAAGGTGGCACCAAGAATCCTAGCAGCTCTCACTTGACGTATCCGTAGTAGTCGGCAATTTCCATTTCGTTTTCCCTCTCGGTGAAAAATTGCAGCTTGCCCGAAGAGGTGTATCTGGCAGCATTCTCCCGTTGTTGTTGAGCCCGCCTCTTCATGGCCTCTCGCTCTGGCCTCTGCTCTTGTTCGATGGGCTTTGACATGACTGGCTCAGGCACGTTGGGTTCCCTCCATGGAACTCGTTGCTTGCTGAAGTCTTGGAGTAGAAATTGGGTTTGGAGCTTGGGTGGGGACTGGCGCTTATTCACAGCAGGGGGAACAGGCTCCCGCTGGAGAGGAGCGCCAGATGAAGTTTTGGAGGGTGCAGGCCTAGGAGCAGCAGACTGAGGGACACGAGGCTGGGTATGGTTGGTCCAAGCCGGTTGGGTTGGGTTGGTCACAGTTGGCTGAGCTGGTTTGGCGGGGCCTGGCAAAGAGGCAGGAGCTGGCTGGGATGAATTGGCTGCAGCAGGTTGAGCTGAGTCAGTAGAACCAGGCTGGGCACGGTAAGCCCCAGCAGGCCGATGTGAGGCCAGAGACTGTGGCCTCCGAGGAGCGGGTCGAGCTTGAGGCTTGTCCCAGGCAGAAAAAGGCAGAGGTATCAACTTGACCTTCCCAGGAGGAGGCCGCTCATACTGGGCTGGAGACGGACACTCTGTTTCAGCACTGCTGTCTGGTTTCTGGGCTTGGACTTGCGTTTTCTCAGGACCCTTCCCCTCACGTGGGGTATGCCGCCATGGCTGGATAGCTGGGGGTGGCTGGGGGTCTTTGGGGTTGCTTGACTTTCCCAAGAGCCGACAGGAAGAGAGCCCAGTTTTCGTCTCATTCTTCTTCCCCAGCGCATGAAGAACCTTCACAGACTCCAGCATGCGCACGCCAAGGGAGGTTCGAGGCTTTTGAAAGCTCTGTTGGAGAAGCTCAGTTTGGTGTTCCTTTCGCTTCGTGTGGGGGATTGCTGGCTTCTCTTCTGCCTTGACTTTGTTCCCTGACTGCTTGTTCTCCTCAGCCTTGTTTCTCCCTCTGGTCCTTTTGGTCTTTTCCTGCCCGTGGCTCTTAGTTTTGCTGATCTTTCTGGATGCAGCTTTCTGAGGTTTGCCTTGAGAGTGCTTGGCCGTGTTCACAGGAGCCCTGTCACTGACTGCAGCGTGGCATGTAACCACTTCTCCCCCTAACGGGCACTCTGGATTCTTTGGCTGGATTTTGGCCTTGGGAGCGCCACTGATAGGCTCAGAGGCTTTCTGTTTGTTCTTCCTGGGTTGATCAGAGGGAACCTTTATGACACTTGGCTTTTCCTGCACCTGATTCACCTTAATGGCTCTGGTGTCTTTAGCTTTGATCACGTTGGGACCTTGGGATTGATCAAGATCTTTCAAAGGATTAAAGAGCTGGGGAAGGTGAATATCCTCCGCCAGTGTAGTAATGTCTGCAAGACCACTGCTAGGTTCAATCCCATTTTCAAGTGTCCCTAGGTCCTGACGACTCCGGCTGTTCTCTCCCAGATCAGCATTTTCAGAACCAGGCTGCTCCTCTTGGCTGAGGGGATCGGTGCAGGCCAGCGGCTGGTGAATATCAGGGATTCCTAAAGGGAGTAGTGGAGGATCTTGGTTCTCTGTTGGGATCTGGTAGGCATCCAGAGGCTTTGAAAGCTTGGTTTTGATATCATCCACGTGCTTACTCTCTATTTGTCCCTGGCTTGGAGCTGGAGGCAGGGCCAGGAGACGCCTGGCACTCTGGACTGGAGCTGTCACTGAAATGTCCCCAAGTTCAGATGGTGGGTTACTCTCAAGTATGTGGCTGTTTCTGCTACTGCAGGACTTGGGGAGTTCTTGACTTTGTGTCACACAAAACGTCTGGCTTGGAGGTTGCAATCCCAGGGAATTTTTCATCACCAGGGGGGAGGTCTCCATCCCTACAAAGGGATCAAGGGAGAAGTCAGTCCCTGGTAAGTGAGATGCTCCCCCTAAACACCAACACAGCAGTCGTGTACCTTTCAAGGGGTTCAGGGGCAAGATGGGCAAGGCATTTCTACTAACTCTTCTTAAGGATCATGGACAGTGCCCTATGCTACGAGGTAAGCGGTGACTGTTGTAATTCTTACTGGTGAGCCTTTCCTGTCGCTGATTCTCGGCTCGCTTTGTATTTCATAGGACTGTTATAAGTCCAATACAAAATGAGTCTTATTTTTAAAAACCTGAAATGTTTTACAAAGCCTAGCATTCTCATATAGGGTCCTTTCCATTCTCCCCACTTTCCCGAGAGGCCAAGAACACGTCACACCATGAACTAGGAGAGGGGGTAGAGCCCTTGCTGATGAAATACATCAACAAAGACAGAGTCTTAGCCTGCTTGCTCTCTGGACAGGATCTCGGACCACAAGGTCTTCAATCCTGGTATAAATGAAGGAAGTGAGGACAGTTCAACTGGCACTCACATAACAAGAGTTCTGAAACACCTTCCGAAGAGACTATAGCAGTAGATGAGGGAAGGGAGTGCTACAGTGTGGCAGTACAGGGGGAACGATCGGCTACAGCAGTGAAAAGTGTGGTACCGATTGGTGTGCTCTCGGCGTTCTTGTACATGTAGCATAGATGACCTCTACAGTGGCCCTCCCACCTTCCCACCTGCATTAGGTGTTCTTTTTTTTGTAATTTATGTTTATGTATTTATTTACTGTTTGAGCTTATTTATTCTACGTATTTATTTTTTTGGCTGCACTGGGTCTCTCATTGCTGTGCACGGGCTTTCTCTAGTTGGCGGCTAGCGGGGGCTACTCTCGGTTGCGGTGTGCGGGCTTCTCATCGCGGTGGCTTCTCTTGTTGCGGAGCATGGGCTGTAGGCACGTGGGCTTCGGTAGTTGAGGCTCACGGGCTCTAGAATGCAGGCTCCGTCGTTGTGGCACATGCGCTTAGTTGCTGCACGGCATGTGGGATCTTCGCAGACCAGGGCTCGAACCCGTGTCCCCCGCATTGCATTGGCAGGCGGATTCTTAACCACGGCGCCACCAGGGAAGCCCTAGGTGTTCTCATAGAGAGTCTAAAAACAGAGGGCACTGAGCGAAGGTAGTGGTTATTAAAGGCTCAGGATCTAAATTCTACCTGCCTGTACACCCCTTCCCAGCTGTCGATTTGACCCCATTTTTGAGTGCCGACCTCATTCTTCAACTTTCTCTGGCGTTTGTTATACTCACCTTGAAAACTTGTTTCTGTGATGCGTTGAGCAGACACAGGGTGGCAGACTGCAGAGGTGGAAGCTGGTGGTCGGATATTTGTGGGCTGAATCTCCTTCAGTCCCATTCCCATTTCTGGTTGCCCAGAGGCCCGACTTCCTGTGTATGACGCCGAGCCGTAGGATTGCGGGCAGGAGCCAAGTTCTCCATACAGTAAAGACCCCAGTGTGCCTTGGTTATAGTAATATACCTGGCTTCCTTCCTGGCAGGGAAGTGGCAGGCGGCTCTGCCCCTGATTTGGAATCTGAGATGGTGTTCCCTGAGCAAGGCTGGCAGAAAGCGATGGATGTAGAGGGACCATGTTCTTGGCGTCTGAAGTTTTATCATACTGGGCTGCCAGAAACATGGAGGAGGCAGCTGTGTGGCGGTCAGTGAGTGCCAGAGTAAAGTCTCCGAGTGAAGAAGAATTCTTTTCAGTGCTTGCTGTGATGTCCCACTCAAGAACACCTGGATAGGAAGCAGCTGAAGTGGAGATCTGGCTGTGGTCAGTAACTCCAGATAACATAGTCGTGCTAGAATGTTGGTAAAGGTAGGCACTACCCATGAGTGTCTGGAAAGGGGTACCGGTAGCCGATGCCGAACTGACGGCAGGGGCAGAGACTCTGGAGAAGTTGCAGACACTTCGTGTTAGGGAAGTTGCATTGCTCACCACAGGAGGAGAATGCTGCAGAGAATTTAGAGTTCCAAGTAGAGATGGATGTTGGAAATTTTCTGTAAGAACAAGAGGGTCATGAAAAACTCAGGGAGGTTGAGAAATTCTCACTACGTTTGAGGAACGGCATCATCTGAAGGTTCTTGCTATCAGGACACCTCTACTATCACTACTTCCTGAGAAACCCAAAATCAGACAGTTAATGATGGCTGTAAGGACTGAGCAGTTTTCCACTCTTCTCTATTAACTGCCTGTGCTCCCATCTTGGGCACAGACGGGCAGAAGAGCCAAGTGGTGTGGTTCAGAGATTGTTCTCTAGGCTGGAAGCAACCTTCTCCCTGCCCTGTCTTTCCCTTCAGCCTGCACTCGTATTGACTTCTATGCTATTTCCTAGACTGGAAGCATTTTAGAACTAGGAGGCCCTTAGAGAACTTCGATGTTCTCAGTCTCATTTCGTGAGTAAGGAAACTGAGGCTCAGAGAGGTCGGGTTGACTTGTTCAAGTTCTCTCATTATGTTAGTATCATTACCAGGTTTCAGAACCTAAGTATCCTGACTTCCTTGCCAGGACTCCACTCTGAGCATGATACTGCCAGAAAGCAGGAGAAATAGAACTTATAATATAGGCATTTTTTTTGTCCATTAGAAAACAGTACGGCTGTTACCATTGTCGTCTTCAGTGTCTCCCTTTGCTTGTGCAGTTCCCACGCTATTACCTAGAGGTGACGTACAGCTCAGTCCAACTGGTGAATTGAAAGAGTCATTTTTGCCCTCTTCAAGCCTGGTTTCTCATCCTACCTCAAAATGATTACCCGAAAGTGGATTTCTTAAGTGCTTTTGGAAAGGGAAGAGTTATCTGATTACTTCAGATTCCTCACCTGTAAAGTGGTTATAACACCGCCACCAATAATAATAGCAGTAATAATTAATAGATGAATAAGCTGATCTATTGCGTATGATTTATATGGAGGAAGATACAATAAGTTCTAGAAAGACAAAGAAAAATCATGACAAGCATATTACGTTAACGAAAAAGAAATCCATAGATATTAATGAAAACTGGGGTATGTGGCAAGTATCGAAGCCTAATGAATTTACTAACAAATGGCATTCTGTACTATCCATGCAATATTATGAAAGTGAATTTTGCCCACTCTATTTTAGTGAATACTATTAACCAGAAGACACGATGGAGGTGATAGAGGTGAATGAATTCCTAGCCAATGCATACAGACAGAGAAGGTATGTCAGTAAAAAATGCATAACAAGCAACAGAATGCAATAAATGTGCATGTATAGGTAGCCACAACACATATAGACAAGTATTTCAATGAAAACCGGTACGAAGCAGACAGCAAAATAATAAGTGTAAAAGAGTTTCATTATTGTGCTCCTTCATATTTTTACCCAGCAAGTAAGAGGTATTAAGCCTAGGAGAAATATATATTTCAATGAATATAGCTTATATAATAAGCAGAAAGGAAGCTTAAAATGTATCAGGAAGGTTTTTGGATTTATCCTAGAACTTAGATTAGAATCATCTTCAGCATCCAAGAAGATGGCATCCCAAAACCTCAAAAAACCATCATGCCTAGAATCCAATTAAAAAAGATTTTCAAATGTAAGAAAATCCACAGGACTCCACAATATGGTTTTCGATAAACGTGGATGTTTGTTTGTTTTGTTTCTTTGGCCGCGCCGCGTGGCCCTGGCCGTGAAAGCACCGAGTCCTAAGCACTGGACCGCCAGGGAATTCCCTAAGTGGGGGGAATTAGAGATGTGGGGCTTGACTTTTTCTTCTTCTTCTTCTTCTTCTTCGGTAGCTAAGATCTACAAGCGAACGATGGCTGTTGATCAATGTGCTCTCTGTGTTAGGAAGGAAATAACTGTAAAAATGAAAAGCAGCCTTGCCTTAGAACCTACATATCACACCAAGGAAAATAGTCCTTCTGATTCAATTTAGAAGATATCACTTAAAATGTTGAATTGGTGAAATGTCTACCTAGTTTAAAAATTAGAAAGAATAAAACACTGAAAAGCAGCCCCCTAGATAACCACTGTGGTTGCTTGTTTATAGGAGGCATCATTTCTAAAACGTATTTCTAAAATGTTTATATTCAAAACTGTCAAGTGGCCAACTGTATTCAGAGAGGCAATAAAAGAAAGAAAACGGAGTATGACTTTTCTGATAAGCTGCCTTTCCTGGTGATCCCCTGTTCTGGCCTTACTTTCCTTCTTAGTCTGTTAATGTAAGGGTTTGCTACCATCAACTTGGTTTTGCCCTGCTCTGAGCAGGTTTCCCTCTGTGCTGTTTCTGCTTTAATTGAAAATCTTTGGTTCCCATCAGCATTCCATTGCAAACTCCGTTTTTCTTGAGAGCTCCTCTATGCTTTCCCTCTTCATTCTTACATTTTCTCCCATCTCTTGGTGCCTGTTGGCCTGTGCTACTGAAAACCATCCTAAACTTCCTTACGCTCGACTCTGTGCCTCCCTGTAGAGCCCAGTACTCTCCATCCTCTCTCCCTATTCTCTCTTTTCAACTAGTCGAAATCCTAGTGGAGGGAGACCATTAGAGATGAAACATCTTGGTATATATTGCTAGTTTTCTATGTCCCCTGACTTTTCTATGTTTCTGTTGAAACACTCTTGAGAAGTGTCTGATTTCGTTTTCTACATGGGTACCCTTTAAGGCTCAATACTGGAAAAGAAGGGGATCAGAGTGATCAACCCAACGTGGTATCCTAACGTAACAGTTAAGGAAAGCAACAGGCTTTGTGAGACAGCCAGTGATTTGTCCAAAGTCACACAGATAGTAAACGTCAAAGTCAAAACTGAAATTAGGTCTCCAGACGTGTAGTTCAATACTTTCCCTCATTATTCCATGCTATTTTGAATCTCCTACTCAATTTAGGGGCAAAAGAAATCGAACGCAAAACTTTCCAAAGTTTCTTTTCTTACCTGACATGGTCAGAGAAGAGGAAGCATCCACTGCAGGTACCAGGGATGAGGAGACAACACTAGAGGATGTCCGAGTGGCTGCAGCTGAACGGCGCACGTGTCCAGTACAGAGGTCACTGGTTACTGGTCCAAACAGCTCCACGGAAACCCCAAGACTCTACCAAGTGGTAGTAGGTTTGGTAGGAGAGTGATGTCACAAAGCAGGCAGTTGAAAGGTATGAGAGAGCCAATAGGGAGGTCCGATCCCCAACAGGAAGGCGGGCTTGGGTGAAGAGAGTGTAGGAGAGCTAAAACAACACCTGAGTTTCTGAGCTCTGGGGAGGAAATCCTAGAAGACAGATTTACCTCCCCCAGGCTCTTCCATTAGGGAAATCATTGCCACATTTCTTACAGACGTTCATTAATACACTGAACTAAGAGTTACTTATATTCTACAGAGTATTCTATTTTATGTATCATATACTTAGAGCTATATAGATCTTCTTTAATTAATAATCCTTAGGAAGGAAAGAGCCATCTAGTTTGAACTATTACAGTTGTTCTGAAATCATATGTGTCTAATGAGTGAACTGATAGCAGCTTTTAAGGAGCCAAAGTAGGGATTAAGAAGCTCTTTTTGTAACTTGGTTCAAGAGTAGGGTGAAGTTTGTTGAGTGTACCTTGTGGAGAATGTTGTGGTCCAAGGCTCTTCTCTTTTAGTTTCTTCTCCTTGACTCCTACCTTCCTTGGGCTGGGCTAGGCTGGGGGCCAGGTTGGACTTGCGACTTAACATTTCTCTTCCGCTTTCTCTTTTTTTTTTTTCTTCCATTATGGGCATTGCTTCGAGGACAAGCCTTGATCTTGCATTGGACGTTACTTCCTGTCACCTTCCAGCAGCAGGAGTCTTCTTTTCAGTGCTTGATGCTTCACGAAATAGACTCTGCCCGTTGGCAGCAAATACCAGAGAGCTAGGAGACAGAGCTGGTTGCAGACCTTTCCTCTTCCAGCCTTTGGTTGCAATTGTTTGGCCCATAATTTGCTAGCTCTAGTTCCTTGGGCCACACAGGTATCCTGCCATCTCCAGCTCTTGTTATATGTGAGAGACATTCTGAACACTGTCCCTTTTTCTTTGCACAGAAGTATATACAGTGTGGCAGTTACTGTAATCTCCTCCGCCTTGCAAACAGCCACTCTAGAATCTTGGACCTCTAGGACTCTCTGTCTTGCATGCTTGGGGGCAAGGCCAAGCAAAATGAAGAGGAGAATAATTAGAGAAAGAGGAGGACGTTGGGGGAGAATTGGGAGCAGGTAAGGTGAAAGGGCACAGGAGAAAAGAGATGCATGTAGACTTTTTGGTTTCTGTGGGAAACAGGTTGACACACTTGGGCCTCATTTGGTATTAACAGAACAGAGAGTTAAAGATCTAAGTAGCTAGATAGTGTGCAGCAACTGCCATGAAGTCTGTACACTGAAGAGAAGAGTCTCACATCTAGTTTTCATTTTGTTTTATGTCATAGTACCTTATTTATAGCATTCACTGGTGTGTTTGTAGAATACAGATGTTTTCAAATGCTCTGGTTTTGTCTACATGGTTATCTCCTTGTCCTGTTTGTAAGGAATCCAACATTGTAAGACATATTGCATGTTTTTCTCTTGACGATTGTTGACCTTGAAGCGTCATGAACTAACTTGAGCTGTTGGATTCTGTGGAGAAACGTTCAAAAGGGTCTGTGAAAAAGGCACTGTGGTGAGTCGCATTATGCACCCGAGCGTAAGGAGCAGATATCTGCCACCAGCCCAGCTTGGCCTGGATTGCCTCTGTTTTAGTTCCCCTGGTTAGTGCTTTTCTCCCTAACCACTCTTGTGACTGTGATAATGTGAGTAAGGGCGGAGTTGCTAATGATCTATGTGTGAGGTAAGCTGGTTTGAGGGAGGAAATCTATGGACCTAGTCATTTTCCTTGGTGGTAAGCTTTCAGGGGTGCAGAGATGGATCTTCCTGGGGCCTTTTCTGGTCCCAGGAAGATATCGCATAGATGGGACCTCCCAAGACACACATTGAATCTTTAGGCCTGTTTTTCCTATTATGAGGTACGAGTTTCTTCACTGATGGGGATGATGCTTATCTGAGAAGAAATTGTGAAAGGTGGTGTAGTGTAGAGGTGTGGCTTAAGCTTTTAAGTTTTCCTCCAGGTTTTTCCCCTAAGCTTCCTACTTCGGACGGCCTACTTACATGATACTAGTAGGTGATGTCCGGCTAACAACTTCCTAAATATACCTGCAAGCCAGATCAGTGTCTCTTTTCTCTGTATTCCCATGGAAATCAAGAGTCCCGCCGAATTTTCCATCGAAACAGTTGATTTGTGTTGTCTCTAGGAATTCTAAAGGGCGTACCGTTGCTTCCTAACCGGTGTCATTTGGGAGATCCGCCTCTGTACGTTCAAATGATTAATTTTGAGACTTTGCTCATGTGTGCAGTAAACCCTTGAATTCCCTAAGACCTTCCTTTCCTCCATCTCCTACCCCATTAAGCCCGCTTCAGTTCATCTCCTGAATTTCTTTGGAATCTGTCAGCCAGCTCTTCCTCAACTTCCTAATACTGAACTTGCCTGTCTGTTGCGATTAGGTCCTAACTAGTGTCCATATATCTTGTTTCCTTCCAATCCACTCTTCACACAAGAAACCTTCAAAGCAAGTTGGAACGTTGCTCATAAACATCGCTCACAAACATTGTTTTGAGAATAGAAAACACACTGTTGGCCTTTAAGACTCTGCGTGGTCTAGAATCCTCTCTGCTTCTCTAGCCCCATCTTGTGCCACTTTTGCCCTCACTTTCTATGCTTCAGATACACTGAATTAACCTTAGTTCTCACTCATCTGACAGAAGTCAGTTCAGATACTATTTTTCACTGTGATTCCTAGCATTAAGGAATTTGATTATCAGGTTTTGTATGAGGACTATTTCATCAGGGGTACAGAAGTTCTGGCCATCTCTGGTTTTGGATATCCCTTATTTGTTGAGACCTTTGCGTTGTTTGGTTGCCTTTTGTCTGTTTTCCAGATGGGAAAACAGGAACAAGGGAAGTATAGGTTATTACTAGGTGGGGTTGAACAAGTGGAGCAGCAAACTGCAAAGCAGAAAGAAGAGGGACGTACTATAGAGGGATATGACTTCCATTCTCAAGGCGCCTGCATCCTGTGCAGGGAGACAGCCTAACATAAAATGTGCCTAACAACAAATATATTGACTTCTTACTAAAAATCTCCAGTTCATAGAACCGAGGGGTTTGTACCTTCTCCTTTAAAAGTGATAGTCCTGGGACTTCCCCGGTGGTCCCGTGGTGAAGACTCTGCGCTTCCAATGCAGCAGGCGTGGGTTCAATCCCTGGTTGGGGAGCTAAGATCCCACATGCTGCGCAGCCAAAGAAATTTTTGTCGAACGTTATACTCCTGTATTGTTGGCTTTAGTGGTTTAGATTTTGTTGTACTGTTAAGAAGATTTCAGTTTATTTACCGGGAACAAACAACACATAATGTAAAAATAGTTTCCCAGAAACGATTTCCATCATTCTCTTCTTCCCTTTCTCCCGCAGACTGGTGTTTCACCTTGACAAGTTCTCTGTCATTCCATAGGAAAGCTGTCTGGCTTGGAGGTTGCAATCCCAGGGAATTTTTCATCAGCGGGGAAGTCTCCATCACTACAGAGGAATCAAGGGAGAAGTCAGTCCCTGGTAAGTGAGATGCTCCCCCTAAACACCAACACAGCAGTCGTGTACCTTTCAAGGGGTTCAGGGGCAAGATGGGCAAGGCATTTCTACTAACTCTTCTTAAGGATCACGGACAGTGCCCTATGCTACGAGGTAAGCGGTGACTGCTGTAGTTCTTACTGGTGATCCTTTCCTGTCACTGATTCTCGGCCTTCTTTGTATTTCATAGGACTGTTGTCAGTCCAATACAAAATGAGTCTTATTTTTAAAAACCTGAAATGTTTTACAGAGCCTAGCATTCTCATATAGGGTCCTTTCCATTCTCCCCACTTTCCCGAGAGGCCAAGAACACTTCACACCATGAACTAGGAGAGGGGGTAGAGCCCTTTCTGATGAAATACATCAACAAAGACAGAGCCTTAGCCTGCTTGCTCTCTGGACAGGATCTCGGACCACAAGGTCTTCAATCCTGGTATAAATGAAGGAAGTGAGGACAGTTCAACTGGCACTCTGATAACAAGAGTTCGGAAACACCTTCCAAAGAGACTATAGCAGTAGATGAGGGAAGGGAGTGCTACAGTGTGGCAGTACAGGGGGAATGATCGGCTACAGCAGTGAAAAGTGTGGTACCGATTGGTGTGCTCTCGGGGTTCTTGTACATGTAGCATAGATGACCTCTACAGTGGCCCTCCCACCTTCCCACCTGCATTAGGTGTTCTTTTTTTTTGTAATTTATGTTTATGTATTTATTTACTGTTTGAACTTATTTATTCTACGTATTTATTTTTTTGGCTGCACTGGGTCTCTCATTGCTGTGCACGGGCTTTCTCTAGTTGGCGGCTAGCGGGGGCTACTCTCGGTTGCGGTGTGCGGGCATCTCATCGCGGTGGCTTCTCTTGTTGCGGAGCATGGGCTGTAGGCACGTGGGCTTCGGTAGTTGAGGCTCACGGGCTCTAGAATGCAGGCTCCGTCGTTGTGGCACATGCGCTTAGTTGCTGCACGGCATGTGGGATCTTCGCAGACCAGGGCTCGAACCCGTGTCCCCTGCATTGGCAGGCGCCACCAGGGAAGCCCTAGGTGTTCTCATATAGAGTCTAAAAACAGAGAGCACTGAGAGAAGGTAGTGGTTATTAAAGGCTCAGGATCTAAATTCTACCTGTCTCTACACCCCTTCCCAGCTGTCGATTTGACCCCATTTTTGAATGCTGACCTCATTGTTCAACTTTTCTCTGCCGTCTGTATACTCACCTTGAAAACTTGTTTCTGTGATGCGTTGAGCAGACACAGGGTGGCAGATTGCAGAGGTGGAAGCTGGTGGTCGGATATTTGTGGGCTGAATCTCCTTCAGTCCCATTCCCATTTCTGGTTGCCCAGAGGCCCTACTTCCTGTGTGTGACGCCGAGCCGTAGGATTGCGGGCAGGAGCCAAGTTCTCCATACAGTAAAGACCCCAGTGTGCCTTGGTTATAGTAATATACCTGGCTTCCTTCCTGGCAGGGAAGTGACAGGCGGCTATGCCCCTGCTTTGTTCGTGGGCCTCCTGATCCAGCAGTTCCCTTGGCTCTGCCCCTGTCGTCAGCTGCCCCTAGGATAACTCTGAGCCCTAGCCACTTCTCTGGTAGATTTCCCTATTCCCCCACTACAGTCACACCTGAATAAGGCAACTCAGACCTTTCAGAGATGTGTCCTGAACCTCTTGTTTTCTGAAATACCTATCTGGTGGTTGTGAGACTTAAGGCCAGCGTCCCCGAGAGACTTTTTCTATTTCTCCTAGTAAACCTAGACTCATCTTCTGTCACCTTCAACTCTACTCCAATTGTGTTCTTTCAACCCAGACCTCTGACCCTGCTTTTTACTTCTGCCATTTCATCCTCGCTCCTGCTTCCTTTCCTAAATCCATACGTCTCTTTTGGCCTTCCTAGCCCTGGGCCAAGTTCCTTCCTCTTTGCTCAGTTTTTACCCCTTTCCTTCATTCTCCCATCCAACTTTCAGTCCTTCCTTTCTCACGCCCCAGTTAGCAGCATCTGAAAATTCGAAAGGTTTGTTACTCGTCTATTAATTGTATTCCATTTACTTATTCAGTTCTATACCTGTCTTACCTGTGTATGGAAGAACAGCTGGTAGCCAAGGTGGCACCAAGAATCCTAGCAGCTCTCACTTGACGTATCCGTAGTAGTCGGCAATTTCCATTTCGTTTTCCCTCTCGGTGAAAAATTGCAGCTTGCCCGAAGAGGTGTATCTGGCAGCATTCTCCCGTTGTTGTTGAGCCCGCCTCTTCATGGCCTCTCGCTCTGGCCTCTGCTCTTGTTCGATGGGCTTTGACATGACTGGCTCAGGCACGTTGGGTTCCCTCCATGGAACTCGTTGCTTGCTGAAGTCTTGGAGTAGAAATTGGGTTTGGAGCTTGGGTGGGGACTGGCGCTTATTCACAGCAGGGGGAACAGGCTCCCGCTGGAGAGGAGCGCCAGATGAAGTTTTGGAGGGTGCAGGCCTAGGAGCAGCAGACTGAGGGACACGAGGCTGGGTATGGTTGGTCCAAGCCGGTTGGGTTGGGTTGGTCACAGTTGGCTGAGCTGGTTTGGCGGGGCCTGGCAAAGAGGCAGGAGCTGGCTGGGATGAATTGGCTGCAGCAGGTTGAGCTGAGTCAGTAGAACCAGGCTGGGCACGGTAAGCCCCAGCAGGCCGATGTGAGGCCAGAGACTGTGGCCTCCGAGGAGCGGGTCGAGCTTGAGGCTTGTCCCAGGCAGAAAAAGGCAGAGGTATCAACTTGACCTTCCCAGGAGGAGGCCGCTCATACTGGGCTGGAGACGGACACTCTGTTTCAGCACTGCTGTCTGGTTTCTGGGCTTGGACTTGCGTTTTCTCAGGACCCTTCCCCTCACGTGGGGTATGCCGCCATGGCTGGATAGCTGGGGGTGGCTGGGGGTCTTTGGGGTTGCTTGACTTTCCCAAGAGCCGACAGGAAGAGAGCCCAGTTTTCGTCTCATTCTTCTTCCCCAGCGCATGAAGAACCTTCACAGACTCCAGCATGCGCACGCCAAGGGAGGTTCGAGGCTTTTGAAAGCTCTGTTGGAGAAGCTCAGTTTGGTGTTCCTTTCGCTTCGTGTGGGGGATTGCTGGCTTCTCTTCTGCCTTGACTTTGTTCCCTGACTGCTTGTTCTCCTCAGCCTTGTTTCTCCCTCTGGTCCTTTTGGTCTTTTCCTGCCCGTGGCTCTTAGTTTTGCTGATCTTTCTGGATGCAGCTTTCTGAGGTTTGCCTTGAGAGTGCTTGGCCGTGTTCACAGGAGCCCTGTCACTGACTGCAGCGTGGCATGTAACCACTTCTCCCCCTAACGGGCACTCTGGATTCTTTGGCTGGATTTTGGCCTTGGGAGCGCCACTGATAGGCTCAGAGGCTTTCTGTTTGTTCTTCCTGGGTTGATCAGAGGGAACCTTTATGACACTTGGCTTTTCCTGCACCTGATTCACCTTAATGGCTCTGGTGTCTTTAGCTTTGATCACGTTGGGACCTTGGGATTGATCAAGATCTTTCAAAGGATTAAAGAGCTGGGGAAGGTGAATATCCTCCGCCAGTGTAGTAATGTCTGCAAGACCACTGCTAGGTTCAATCCCATTTTCAAGTGTCCCTAGGTCCTGACGACTCCGGCTGTTCTCTCCCAGATCAGCATTTTCAGAACCAGGCTGCTCCTCTTGGCTGAGGGGATCGGTGCAGGCCAGCGGCTGGTGAATATCAGGGATTCCTAAAGGGAGTAGTGGAGGATCTTGGTTCTCTGTTGGGATCTGGTAGGCATCCAGAGGCTTTGAAAGCTTGGTTTTGATATCATCCACGTGCTTACTCTCTATTTGTCCCTGGCTTGGAGCTGGAGGCAGGGCCAGGAGACGCCTGGCACTCTGGACTGGAGCTGTCACTGAAATGTCCCCAAGTTCAGATGGTGGGTTACTCTCAAGTATGTGGCTGTTTCTGCTACTGCAGGACTTGGGGAGTTCTTGACTTTGTGTCACACAAAACGTCTGGCTTGGAGGTTGCAATCCCAGGGAATTTTTCATCACCAGGGGGGAGGTCTCCATCCCTACAAAGGGATCAAGGGAGAAGTCAGTCCCTGGTAAGTGAGATGCTCCCCCTAAACACCAACACAGCAGTCGTGTACCTTTCAAGGGGTTCAGGGGCAAGATGGGCAAGGCATTTCTACTAACTCTTCTTAAGGATCATGGACAGTGCCCTATGCTACGAGGTAAGCGGTGACTGTTGTAATTCTTACTGGTGAGCCTTTCCTGTCGCTGATTCTCGGCTCGCTTTGTATTTCATAGGACTGTTATAAGTCCAATACAAAATGAGTCTTATTTTTAAAAACCTGAAATGTTTTACAAAGCCTAGCATTCTCATATAGGGTCCTTTCCATTCTCCCCACTTTCCCGAGAGGCCAAGAACACGTCACACCATGAACTAGGAGAGGGGGTAGAGCCCTTGCTGATGAAATACATCAACAAAGACAGAGTCTTAGCCTGCTTGCTCTCTGGACAGGATCTCGGACCACAAGGTCTTCAATCCTGGTATAAATGAAGGAAGTGAGGACAGTTCAACTGGCACTCACATAACAAGAGTTCTGAAACACCTTCCGAAGAGACTATAGCAGTAGATGAGGGAAGGGAGTGCTACAGTGTGGCAGTACAGGGGGAACGATCGGCTACAGCAGTGAAAAGTGTGGTACCGATTGGTGTGCTCTCGGCGTTCTTGTACATGTAGCATAGATGACCTCTACAGTGGCCCTCCCACCTTCCCACCTGCATTAGGTGTTCTTTTTTTTGTAATTTATGTTTATGTATTTATTTACTGTTTGAGCTTATTTATTCTACGTATTTATTTTTTTGGCTGCACTGGGTCTCTCATTGCTGTGCACGGGCTTTCTCTAGTTGGCGGCTAGCGGGGGCTACTCTCGGTTGCGGTGTGCGGGCTTCTCATCGCGGTGGCTTCTCTTGTTGCGGAGCATGGGCTGTAGGCACGTGGGCTTCGGTAGTTGAGGCTCACGGGCTCTAGAATGCAGGCTCCGTCGTTGTGGCACATGCGCTTAGTTGCTGCACGGCATGTGGGATCTTCGCAGACCAGGGCTCGAACCCGTGTCCCCCGCATTGCATTGGCAGGCGGATTCTTAACCACGGCGCCACCAGGGAAGCCCTAGGTGTTCTCATAGAGAGTCTAAAAACAGAGGGCACTGAGCGAAGGTAGTGGTTATTAAAGGCTCAGGATCTAAATTCTACCTGCCTGTACACCCCTTCCCAGCTGTCGATTTGACCCCATTTTTGAGTGCCGACCTCATTCTTCAACTTTCTCTGGCGTTTGTTATACTCACCTTGAAAACTTGTTTCTGTGATGCGTTGAGCAGACACAGGGTGGCAGACTGCAGAGGTGGAAGCTGGTGGTCGGATATTTGTGGGCTGAATCTCCTTCAGTCCCATTCCCATTTCTGGTTGCCCAGAGGCCCGACTTCCTGTGTATGACGCCGAGCCGTAGGATTGCGGGCAGGAGCCAAGTTCTCCATACAGTAAAGACCCCAGTGTGCCTTGGTTATAGTAATATACCTGGCTTCCTTCCTGGCAGGGAAGTGGCAGGCGGCTCTGCCCCTGATTTGGAATCTGAGATGGTGTTCCCTGAGCAAGGCTGGCAGAAAGCGATGGATGTAGAGGGACCATGTTCTTGGCGTCTGAAGTTTTATCATACTGGGCTGCCAGAAACATGGAGGAGGCAGCTGTGTGGCGGTCAGTGAGTGCCAGAGTAAAGTCTCCGAGTGAAGAAGAATTCTTTTCAGTGCTTGCTGTGATGTCCCACTCAAGAACACCTGGATAGGAAGCAGCTGAAGTGGAGATCTGGCTGTGGTCAGTAACTCCAGATAACATAGTCGTGCTAGAATGTTGGTAAAGGTAGGCACTACCCATGAGTGTCTGGAAAGGGGTACCAGTAGCCGATGCCGAACTGACGGCAGGGGCAGAGACTCTGGAGAAGTTGCAGACACTTCGTGTTAGGGAAGTTGCATTGCTCACCACAGGAGGAGAATGCTGCAGAGAATTTAGAGTTCCAAGTAGAGATGGATGTTGGAAATTTTCTGTAAGAACAAGAGGGTCATGAAAAACTCAGGGAGGTTGAGAAATTCTCACTACGTTTGAGGAACGGCATCATCTGAAGGTTCTTGCTATCAGGACACCTCTACTATCACTACTTCCTGAGAAACCCAAAATCAGACAGTTAATGATGGCTGTAAGGACTGAGCAGTTTTCCACTCTTCTCTATTAACTGCCTGTGCTCCCATCTTGGGCACAGACGGGCAGAAGAGCCAAGTGGTGTGGTTCAGAGATTGTTCTCTAGGCTGGAAGCAACCTTCTCCCTGCCCTGTCTTTCCCTTCAGCCTGCACTCGTATTGACTTCTATGCTATTTCCTAGACTGGAAGCATTTTAGAACTAGGAGGCCCTTAGAGAACTTCGATGTTCTCAGTCTCATTTCGTGAGTAAGGAAACTGAGGCTCAGAGAGGTCGGGTTGACTTGTTCAAGTTCTCTCATTATGTTAGTATCATTACCAGGTTTCAGAACCTAAGTATCCTGACTTCCTTGCCAGGACTCCACTCTGAGCATGATACTGCCAGAAAGCAGGAGAAATAGAACTTATAATATAGGCATTTTTTTTGTCCATTAGAAAACAGTACGGCTGTTACCATTGTCGTCTTCAGTGTCTCCCTTTGCTTGTGCAGTTCCCACGCTATTACCTAGAGGTGACGT